>NC_069145.1:53593343-53648343 GCF_943734635.1 Anopheles cruzii
CAGTATCAGAGTCAAGTACAGAAAGCCATTCAACAGTTGTTGCAGCAGAAGCAGCAGGAAAAGCAGCAGGCACAGGTGGCAGCGGCCGTAGCTGCAGCTCAGCAGCAGCTTCAGGCCGCCCAGGCTATGAAACACCAACAAGCACAGCAGCAACATCAGCACATGGTTCAGTTTTCGTCAGCCGCAGCGACCGCCGCAATTGTTTCGCACACGCAAACAACTGCCACAATGAAGGATAGCCGCATGATGTCCCCTCATGAAGTAAGTGTCGTTCTTTACCCAATTGCTTACGTCTTTCTCGGCTAATGTTCACTACCCGTGTTATGGCAAACTTCCCTGTCTTACCTTTCCTGAGTAGAGCGTTTCATGAGTGTTGAGAAAGTGTGTGATTTTTGTCTTTCATTCTTCAATTGACTCCCAGCTTCATGCATTCGAAGCGGGCAACGTAGCGATATCTGTATGAGCTCCGTCTTTAAAGCGCTAACAAAGGGTCTTGGGGACATTGTTCACTAGTAATGTTGGTTCACATAATAAGCTGGTTGAATGGTGCAATAACATTCGATTGTTTAGATTTCTGTTTTTGAAATAATTCCGTATTTATTTTTAAACCACTGTTTAATCGTATTATATTCAGCACACAACAGCGTTTGTTATCTTGTGCTATGGTCTACACTAAATTAGTTTCTGATACCGTGCGATTGTTGTTTTACTCGGTTTTGATAAATTATAAAAAAAAGATTTACCTTATTTCAGGGTGCTAGGTTGCTTCCGTATACTCAGTATCTCCGTTTTCATGCATGGGTGTTGGCGATAATTGATTTGCAACTTGCTTCTTTTCAATGCAATACGTATTTATTTGGAAAAATATTCCTCTTCGACTCACTTTTTATGCGACACGAGTAAGTTTCTCGTACGACCGTAGTTACACGTTTTCAAAAAGTTTGTAGTTCTTTCGAAATAAACTAATCGATTTACTTTATAAATTTAAGAATTTCCATTATAAGCTGACCATTCTGCGTCGCTCCATATTTGACTTTCTCGAAAAAAAAAACCGTTTTAATTACATTTATTACAACAGATGGTTTTATTTGTTAGTAATGCAAGTTTTCTTTTATGGATCTCAGATACGGGGCTCCTTCTGCTCGATTTCACCTCCGATACTGGGCAAAAGATTGATTGTGATTGCAACTACGAGAAATGAAAGCAAAAGTAACAACTTTACTGGTATTGTCATATTTGGCAAAAAGTGGCTTTCAGATTTTCGGTTATATTTACGAACGATCAAGAAGTGAAGAATCAGAAAAAAAATTATGATTCGTTTTATCGATCTTCATTCTACATACGTCTCTCAACACTCAGCTTATCGAAAAACGAACTCTGTATAGAAACGTGTGTTTGAGTGTTAAACTCTTCATGTTCGCTCATCACTTTCCCTCCTATTTTAATTTGTTACACACTGGGTATGCTTTACTGAAACAATTTATGCTAAAACCATTTGGATATTTTGTGCGCATTCCAGCAAGCAGCCGTGATTGCGCATGCCGCACAGGCTGCCGCGGCGAATCACCATAAACAAATCGAGGAGTTGAATCGTGCAGCAATGATTCAACGGTTTCAAGCAGCGAATGCTGCCGCGGCCAATGCCGCAGCTGCAGCAAATGTCAGACCAGGAGTGCAACTTGGAATGGTTAGTTTATTTGTAGTGTTTAACTGTAACGTAACACCTTTTTGTATGCAAGTGGTAAATATTTACGTACTAAGGTTGCGATTTAATATGCATAGATTTAAATAATTAACTTGATCATCAGTTTAAAACGAATCTTTAATTTAGTATAGTGATAGCTATGGTTTCATCAACATTTCTTTTCAGTTCAGGTGGGTACACTAAGGTTTTGTTTAATTTTGTACATTTGTGTAGATGCTTTTAGGTGACGTATATTGAAGGATGTAAATATTTTTTTCATAAGCCAATCAATCATACTGCTGTCTTATGGCTACTTTTATTAAACGCGATCTTTGCTTTTGTTTTGTAGGTCCCGGTATCTCTTGGAGGTCCCGTTCCGTTAATGTCTCCCATGATGCGTCAGGGATTAGCTCTTGCACCACCGGGAACTGCTGCGCTATTAGGAGGAAACATGTTACGTCCTGGTCCTCCTCAAATGGGTATTGGTCCAGGTAGGTACAATCAATGCTATCGAAAGTGAACGTTTATGCTACTGACACAGTAGCTTCACAATTGTGTCTGTGCTGTGCTATGGGAAGCGCAAGGTCTAGCAAACAGATCAATGAATGAAAGCATAATATGTGTCAAGAAAATATTTCATACTTTAAAATTAGACAAAATAGTGTTTAAATTAGTTGATAAAAGGACAAATGGCTAGAAGAACAGTGTCACTTACATATGCTGTACAGTTGGAAAATACCGTAAATATGAAAAACAATATTTGCAACAAAAAAACGAAAAAAAGATTCCAAATTCCCTAAAACCATTATTTTATAGTTCTTGCATTTCGCTCCTCATTTTTATTTCACTTACCAAATAGACATAGTGCAGTATTTCATTAACAAAGCTTGCGTTTACAGACAATCATACTGCTTCGTATGATGAAAATTCAACATAAATTCATAAATGTCAGAGCATGTAATGGATTTTGTAATGTAAAACGCTAAGAATACATGGGGGTTTGAGATGTTTCTTCTCAATTCTTTGTCAGTAAAAGATTCTCGGTGTCAGTAAAAGCTTATCCGAATGCTCCACAAAATTTAGTGACTGGGATCGGAATTGTTGTGGCTAAACGTAATATATATCAGTAACTACAGCGTTCAGCTGTTTTCTGTTGAAATCTTGATGTGGAATGACATCATCATAATAGCTGAGAACCGAATATCTGTATTATTTAAACGGTACGAATTTACGAAATAAAGAATCTACTGGCGCGTCTTCTCTTCAGAAAGAATTTGTAGTTGTATTTTCGATATGATTCTTCTATAAAACGAATTATAGACCATATTTTATTCGATTATGTCCTGAGAGTTATATTTAACACGACCGATTCGACATATCTATTATGTCAAGAATTGAACAATTCGCCTTTGCATGTATTCTTCCAGAGAAATTCTATTCTTGGATATTTGTATGCACACATGTTTCGTTTCGAAAAATGTATGCAAAATTAGTTTGGAGTATTGCTTTTAACCTACTACGGGGTTACACTTATTCTAACCTTCCTCTTACCAGGAACAACTATGCACTGTATAGACTTTGACCATACAGATTTTTATCTTTTACTTACTTTTTAGTAACGAAAAACCATTCCATCGAAAAAACAAAAACATACAAAGCAAAGTGGATGACAAATATATTGTTGTGGGTTTGACGACCTTTCTCATTTTTTGAATAGTTTCTGTCAAAGTATGTGTGGAAAATATATTAAAAGAGGTATTGTTCAAGCAACAAGATTAATATTTTTAAAGTATCGTATGTTTCTAGAAATATATGACAAGTATTTATACGTAATATTGAGCAGTCTGCTGACATATTTAGCTGTTATCAAACTAAAACCACATCGCACATGATCAAAGTACGAACATACAAAATTGCGTTTTACGTTACAGAATCCACATGCAAGAAAAGTAAAAAGACATTTTAATTGCAATCATTGCCAAAATGACAGTATTTGGTCATTTTGTTGCTAAACACAATCCAGTATTAACGCAGGTCCTTCATTTATTGATGTTCATCACAAATAAATGCCTTCTCACGTCCGACTAGCGAACATGGTTTTCTATTTATATTTATATACATATTTTGGATCAATATCTCCTTTTCTTCATAAATAGCATGTAATATCACCATAATTTTATTGATCTTTATTTTTCGTTTGCTTGATGGTACTGATGTATTTCGACTGTGGTTTGTCCACGGCTCAATACTGGAATCAAGAGGCCAATTAAGGGTTTGTCGCAATAAGATAGATCTTTTTGAAATATTACAATAACTATTGAACGGTAAATTAAGATACTACCAGTCCCTAGTAAAAAACAATATGGAAAACGTATTGTCTATGATATTATCCACGGGCAAAAGTGTAATATCCTATGTGCTGTGATTTTTCTGCGGTTTTATATAAAAGAAAATGTATCTCTAACTTTATATTTTGCTTAACATTAACAAACGATATCATATTGTGTTGATTGGTGTCATCTCCTTCTGCTATCTTATTATATCCCGTGTTTTCTACAGTGCAATGACGTCTCACAAATTCGAGTACATCGCACACGAGATTTCCTCGTGCGCAAACTGTGTCCGCCCAAGGTATAATAGCGAGGCACACACCTTATGCTCACATAGAAAATAATATTTATCCTTTACACACTAATGTTAGTTATTTTCCGTTATCATTGCCAAGTTATTAAAACTTGTTTTTCATCCTGTGTCTATATCCAGTTTGATTCTTGTTTTAAAATTGGCTGTTGTTTCTGATTCGAGTGTTTTACAAATACTGATTGCATTAAATATGATACTGATTTTAAGCCGTCTCTTTGGTTGTTGTTTTGCACTGTTTGCAGCTATTTTAAATACAATAACGTTAAGCTTCAGCGTCGTTAACTGCTACCATTCCCTTTTGGTTTGTAGTGGTTCTATTTCTATGCCTACTCCTGTGATAGAAATTGACAAGATCAAGCGAAATCACCCGAAAGAGAGTCGAAAAGTAAAAGATTTAAAGAGTTTTGTTTTCTTCAAGGGATTAAAATTGGCAAACTCAGCAATCCAAAACCAATCAAGAAAAGTGAAACCTAAATTTACCCACCAAAATCATGATGAGCGTTGCCGGTGGTAAACGAGATAAAATGTTGCATAGTACTACATTTTTGTTGCGGTAATACACTGACTAGTGGAGCGGTACAACAAAAAATAGTAGTTACGTTGTTACCGAATCCACATCAAATTGTTATGATACAATTTGGTTATAAATCGTTATTTACATGAGGCTTGCGACATGTTTCGTTCACATGCTACTTCTATGTTTGCCTCGTTTTGCTTGAATCGCTTTTATTATTTTTACCTCACGGTGAGTATTTAATCATTATTAGTATACTTATTTACATCCATCACCAACAAAGAGACAAATTTGTGTGCGTTCAGTAAATAATGATTTAATCTAGTGTATATAACTGTGTGTATTGCTTTTGGTTTCGGAGGATTATTTATCGTTGCATTAGTCTGTTTGTCCCTCCATTACATACTTCTTTTTCGTGTACTAAATATTTGTCTGTGAGTATCGACTAATTTTCATTGTGCTTGCATGCTATAACTTACTTGTAGTATGTTTCTTTTTTCTTTAATTTTCAATTCAACCTTTCAAAGCAAATATATGATTAAATATATTAGCACGAGTTGGTTTGCATAATATAACGATTATGTACTATCGGTAAGAGGTACTGCTGAGCAGCAATAGTTTCATATTCAATATGGTGTTAGTAAAACATTTCGAAAAACGTGTGTGTGTTCAATTTAGTAGAGTTAGAGAAACAGAAACGTTGTCAATTCCTGAAGCAAAATGTTATTATTATTCTTAATTGCTACTCATGACATGAATTGAATGTCACAAAAAAGTGATCGTTTAGTTTGTATTCTGTATTGTAGTGAATAACAATAACAATTTTGCACTCCGAGTCGACACCAGAATATGCACAAAAATTACAATGGTGGCCGGAACATTTTTTCATTTGTAATAAAAGTCTTACCTATTTCATACAAGCTAGTTTGCCAAGCAGTGTGTGTTGCATGTTGCCAATTTTCGGTTAGGTCATTTTGCCAAAACAGAGTATTCGTTCCGTAAATGCAAACAATAACAAAATAAAATTATAATAATTTGATACTCTGATGGTAACAGTATCGGATATTGCTTGTTAGCAGCGTTGGTTTTGATGAAAGATCATCCACAGTGCCGATTCCTGTTGTTGTCTTTTTTCTTTTGCAGGATACCAATGCAGTACAATCGAGAATTGAGAATAGTATGAAAAATGAAATGAATATTATAAAGGGATGGATGATAGTTTCATACCTGTACCACACTTCCCCGTGTCTAAGATAAGCCTATAAACAATATTATTAACATCACTTCAATGTGTTTTCTACCCTCCGGTAATACCAGCGTGTATGTGTGTGTGTGTGTGTGTGTGTGTGTGTGAATGTTTTAGCTCATGATCTTTTCATGATCAAATGTGACAGCTCATTAACAGTAATTACCTTGTGCCGTTATTGGTTTTGTGAATTTTCACGCTTGCCTAAACGAAGGCGTGAGGTAGTTAACTGTAGATGAAAGAAAGTCTACTATTGATTACCAAAACGATTCTTCTTTATTGTAGTATAGTATAGTATGTACGACCACACCCCGTCTTACTAATCTTCCAGCTTTCAGTACATATTACCGTCACTGGAATGTGTGTTTCTTCATAGTGTTTCAAATACTGTGTAGTATACGATCTAATGGTTTTTGTTTTTAATTTAATAGTTAATGTGCTAGTAGTTTTCAATATGGCTCTGTCGGAAACTTATGTATGTAGTTAACGATAATTTTGGCAATAACTCGATACGTCCGAAATTAAAGTCTTATGTTACGCGTGACCTTTGCTATGCACAGCTGTAGATTTATGGATTAAGACTTACAAATCCCTTGATGATTACTAGTGACACGAAAACGAAAAAGCTTGTCCACAAGTGCTGTATATACTCCGGTAGCTGTTTTCCACTTCAAATTTTAATATTTCATGCGCAGCTGTTCGTGTGATGATTTCCACATTTCAAGAGAGTGTTCGAACCAGCAAAATTATTGACATTTTAAACCGATACGTAAAAAGGTCATGGTTTTTATCTATTGCTTCATGTTATTGCTACACGATGTTGCTGTTATGGGAAATAGTTTGAATTATCGCCCTGTTTTATTTTTGGTTTTAACCATTTATAAATTACTGCTTTGATTCTCTCAATTATTCTTATAACTAATGTTAATACTACTTCTATTATTACTACCTCCTTATACACTACTTGATACTACTATTGCTACTATCATTACAATCACAATCACCACCATCACCATTAGCAGCGTCGTTTTGGTTCGGAATAAATATAAAAAAGAATGATACCCCCCGGAAATGAAATAATATAGTTATTACGTTGATGGCAAAAAATACTTGCAGTGCACCGTTTCTAATACTCCTATCTGTTTGCTTATTTACTTTTTCCCGTTGTTTTTCTACATCGTGTAGGTGGCTTAATTACGCAAATCCAAACCATGCCAGGAATGGGCGTAGTATTCCCTGGAGCCCCGATGCTTCCGATGATGCCGCCGCGGTACCGGTGATCGCTTCAGCCATCGCTAGTACCGCATATTGCTATAACATCGCAGCGTCCTCGCTTAACGGCTGCATCATCGTCCCCGTTGCTACCATTGTTACAACGACTTCCATTATCAATAATCTATGATTAAGTGTGAACTTGTCCAAATATGTGTGAAGTCTTTTGGTAGTTTCTATAACGTGTAACAATCGGTGGCAAACTTCTTGCAGGCATGGTGCGCAGCAAGTAACATCAATCGTTGCATCCAAGCAACACTTGCCTACGTGAAACGCTGAAATTGGCGAATGTAAGTAAACAAGGCAAGTGTATAATCGTTCATATTATGAAACGAGTATCTCCATTGGCCCTCTGATTGCCGTACTCATATAACAATCTTTCTCTAATGCATAAAATAGTATAACCATCGGCGTTAGGATTGCTGCAGTAATTGTCATCGGTAGCTTGGGCTTGAAACAAGAACAGGACGACGATTCTATTACCACGCGTCATCCACCGTCCAAGGACTGCGGTATGTGGTTTTAAATTAACTCAATGGGAAAGAATAATTTTTGAGCTCCTTGCGAAAATTAACCATACATTTAAAAACAAATTTTACCCAAATGTTAGTGGGCAAGGTAAGAGAGTCGCTACTAGAAATACAGTAGGAAAAGGTAGTAAAACAAAATGTAAAAATAGTTTGCAGAATATGTTGAAATGCTCAATTCAATTTAATGCAAGATAATTGAAAAACTTGTTGAATATTTTTCCAAAAATCAAGCACTATTTAAAAACTGTGTAGGGCTGGTGACGGAATAGATGGGGCGAAGGAATGTCGAAGCATATTGCAAGCGTTTGAAATCTGGTTAAAAAGTATTTGCACCGAGCATTGCTAGGGACAAGGGACGTCATTTGAAATTGTTGTTTTACTGTTCATAATTATAACTGCGATGCAGGAAACATACTTCACAAATTCGAACAATGCCGGTGAGAGTACAAACAAGTCTATCGTTGCTGGGTAACGTCGCATACAACAATTTATTACAGGCTTGTGTAGAATTCGTTCGTATTTTCTGTTTTTCTAGAATAATTTTTTTTCATACAAAATCAGCCTCATGTAATGGCTATTTCGCATACTTCAGCCGCTCAATCCAATCTTTCTACTACAGGTAGTATTTGCCAATAGCTCTACTAACGGGGAACAGCACAATATGTGACTTGTTGTATTTAGCATAGACTTGACTAGCAATAATAACCTGTAGTGCCTAATAGCATCATCGTCATCTAATACTATTGGTTCTCATCAATTTGAACTAAAGTTGAAATGTTTGTGTCTATAGTTTTGTCTTAAACTTCAGTTTATTGGACAAAAAAGTTATTGTGAAAAGTTACGACTAGCATTTTAAATGTGCTAAATGCAACAGAACAGTTAGAATCAGTCTTACGTTACCTCCATTGCTGATTCATTGGAACTCGCCCAAGATCATACCGTAAAATGCCAACAGACGTTACAGAGCAGACCCTATACTTGTTTAACTTGCGTGTACAGCATTTGGGGTTGCAAGATAAGATAGAACACTTTCTATTTACTTATTTTTTATTTACTGTTTTGACGTTGTACCTAGTGTACTGGAGTACTCAATCAGGTTTTCTTTTCCAAAAAGTAAGGTGCTGCTTTAATATGCATATTGTGTTGCTGTCCCCATTTCCTATACACTTGGTTTAAGTTTACAAACTTTTTTTCCGAAAGCGGTACTATTCGTTTAGCAAACTTCAGTGAGGTTAGAATAACTTTCAATTGTTCTACAGCAAATAAGTGAGTTGTCAAAAATGTGGATGTTCCTACAGTAGTAATGATTGTTATCATTTTTCAACAGCTTGTGACAAATTGTAAGTTTGATTTACTATGTTTTTACGACAGTTGAGCAAACTACGATTCAACCACCAGTTTAGCAGAATTAGTGCACATTGATTGTAATGACGAAAAAAGACGGATACACTTGGTAGACAAAAATATGTGTTGCAGTTGTAGTTGTCAATGTAAACACTTGGTTACAGTTACGTTGCATGCTACTTTTATTTTTGAATTATGAAACGTATAGCGATATTTTTCGTGTTTCGAAGATACTACTAATTAGTAATCTGATCATCATGCAATTGCACATATGTGCAATGATACGCTCTCTTTGTAAACTCGATCATTATCGATAAAAAATCCAACAGGTTGGGCTAATTTTGTTTAATTTCATATTTATTTGTTAAATTATATTATTTCGTTTATATTTTTTATTTTTCCAAGCTTTTTGTGGTGTGCATTGCGTTTTCCTTCTCGTAAGATTTTTATCATGCAATGTCACCGAGATAAAGACCCTTTCTCCGGCGTGGCGTAGTGAGTCTCCTCGAGAACACATGGTTGTCCAATTTGCTTCAACTCATCATCGTTCCATAGCGTGCCTGTGATTTCCATCCTCGCATAGGCCATGCACACTGCTCCTCTGGTATGATTGTTATGCTGGATACCTAAGTATAAGCGTGGCTCACTTGACCTACCGCACAAAAATGATACTGTTCCTAATTGCTCAGCCCTTCCAAAGTTTGCTTCGATATTTACAGTGCTCGACCACAGTGCGGTATCTCGGTATCGGCTGGCAGAATAAGTCGGCATCACTTTCAAGTGCACTACTCCACGATAGCAACAAAAGCAAAAAAAGCCGTACGTACTAGAGGAAGCCGTATGTTAGTAACTAGACATAGGATTGTGACTGGGTCCCCGAATTGTCAGCCCGTTTTCGGGTTCTCGCTGATTCTTTTTAAGTTTGTGCTTCCTTCTGCGCTATCTTTCTCTACCTCTACACTCATTTATGTAATTATCATCCTTTGCAAACTGCTCGCGAATTCGGATCTGAACAGGTGATTAGCGTTCGGTGAGACATTGGCTACACGGTACAATCGGTCAGTCGTGGACTGATCGATGAATTTGCAAATGTCGAAAACCGAAGCTAATCACAAAGTTGATGTTGGATGGACACCGCTCTGTTCCCACCCAGTATGAAAAGGTGATCAAGTTTGGCAATCCGGCCAGCGTTCACCGGTAAGTGCGCGGGTTGGCGACACTGGTCGAACTATATCCGCTTTTTCTCCAGCGGATTGACTGCGACCGGGTGTCACATCAATTTTGTTGAGTGGAAAGTCCCTTGCCATTGCAGCGTGCCGCAACAATGAGCCACCACGCAAGTGGTTCTTGTCGGTCTGGTTGGCAGGCGAAATTGAAATTTCAATTTCACAGCTCTTACTAATATCCCGTTTCTTAGTTATAATAATATTGGGAATACGGTTGACGGTGATATGTTTACGTTTGGTGTGGTAAAGTTTTTCGTTATCATAGCTGGAGATAGTAAAAAGCTTTTTTTACTGACTGCGACAAACTCGTGTCTGGAATGATAAATAATGAACAGCACAATCAGTGTTTTCGTTGATTTTACTGTAATACTTTCTTCGCGTTTTTTTATCTCTTATCCTTTGTTTTCACGTGTCTCACATTTCTGCGATGTTTTCAACTGTTCTCGACCTTCGTAAATATTATTCGTTTCATGACCTTATTTAGGCCACAGTTTTAGTTGTACTGAAAACACATTTTTTTAAATACAAGTTCATTATTTTATCCTCTGGCGTGAAAAGTTTTCGTTTCGGTTGGTTTTTTTAATTTATATTCTTCGCAGTAGCTATGAGCTTTTAATCGATTGATTGGTAATGTTGTCGGTACTCGTGATGGTTTGTTTCTATGAATTCTCAATACCAATTGGAGCTGTTGGACTTTCCATCCCCTGTTCAGTACCGGTAAATGGAAACGTGCATTATGCGTATTCCCAGTTTTAGTTCTCTTGGACACTTCACTGTAACTGTTATGTCTTTTATTTCTTATTATCCCCTTCCTATCTGCATCTGTTTGTCACTTTTTATTTTATGAGGGCAAAATAACATGAAATTTGTATGTTTTAACGTTGATTCTGTTATGAATCACCAGTGATTATCAAAACATTTCTATAACTCTGTCATAAGTCTACTTATCCCATTCTCCTAAATCACTTTCCCAATCTGTACGCTGCTGAAACATCAAGTTGTGTTGGTTCAACCAGGTGTGTTGTGGTCTTATGTTTTTTTGGCTCACTTTACTTTGCATCATGCACATAATATAAGAGCAATAGAGACTAACTAGACCGCTTACGTGCGATGTTTTTCATTTCAATGGAGGTTGTGTTCATTTGCCCTGTCCGAGAAGCAACAGATTGCTCGAGTTTCGTTCTTCGATAATTTTTAGTTGGTTACATTCATCGTTTCATTCGTTGCAAGCACACTTTTTCTGATATTAATCCTAATATCGTGCTCATTCGCGTCATGCTTGTCTAACAAAAACTCTTATGGTCCTGTGTTACCGTTTTTTACATTATGATTTGTAAAATTTTAAATCGAACGTTTCCATTATGCAACTTTTAACAAGCAAAACATTCAAACCCTACAATCGTAGAATAAATAACTTTTTTTCTGTTCGTTTTTTTGTTCGGATTGCTTATTATAAAGTGTATGCGGTTAGTAAATGTTTAGTTGCCCTTAACTCCTAAGAATCGTAAGCCACCTGTATAGCTTTTTTTCGTAAAACAATGTGAATCATACAGGCAATGGTTGTAGAATCCCTACGTAAAATATGTAACTTATAGCTTAAACAATGGCTTCTATCAATATTGAAAGCAAATTGGTCCGTGTTATGCACGCGCTCTGTACAAAGGCAGTTTGGTGTATCGATATCGGTACCTCCCGGTATCGGGTTCGTATCCCCGGTGCCTGCAAAACTACTTCACGTCCATTCAGTGGTTACTTGCTGGTGAATAGTGTTGAAAAGCAATCGACGAAGGAAAATGGAAGGAAAATGTACGCGACTGTAGAAGAGCAAACAACACAAGAACATTAAAACGATAAGCAACTAAAAGTGTGAAAAGCAATTTTTAACGTAAGTTTTCCAGTGTTTCTTTTCTAGTTTCGGTAGCAAGTGTAGTCAAGCAACAAGGTTGTATATATAGCGACTGTGTGTAGCTCTTATGCATACCAGCATATATATACAGCAAGCAGCGAGATGTATCATGTAAGGCAAGACATTTTAACATCATAATGTTTCATATGTTAATAAAATACGAAAAGTGAATAAACCGCTCCTCTCTGTCGTCATATCGTGTTACCCCGTTCCCACCTCATAAGAGCGAATGTTTATGAGGACACACTGCACGATGAATAAATGTATCGTCTTAGTAAAAGCTTATTCACCACTGTTTTTTCTATCATGTCCGAAGATGTTTCAATCTCGGACCGAGACTCTAGCAGACGCGACGCATTAATCAAAGTACATGTTAAAAAACTCGTACATTTTGTTCCTTTTCCCATCGTATAAAAACTTATAGATTTGTTCGTTAAACAAAATATCGATCTAAGACCATTTGCACCTAGTTAAGAGGGTTTATGTGTTACTCTACCTTAACAGTGACGAACAGGAAGTTTAAATAAAAATAAAAATACGAAATAAAATACAGAAATGTTGCAATATCATTGAAAGTGGTAATATTCGAAAGATAACATTGTGTGTTATATGATTCTGAAAGTGTGCATATCGTACAGCTTCCCGAAAACGTCATCGTATGGCATTTAGACCTTGTTCGAAGCGCTCGATGTATGAGAAGATATTAACTCAAATACATCGAGCAGATTTAAAATTCTTAACAAAGAACCTCGAATCATTCAAAATGTACATTACTTACCTATGGACAAAGATGTCAAAAGTACATCCACAGTACAACACGCTTCTAAACGATGATCTTTTTTTCAAACATTCCTTTCTTAGCTTTATTTTGGTACGCTGACTAACAATTAACAATTATGACACAACTGCTCACAGACCATTGTTGGACAGGCTGCAACGGTTATGGCCTCGGGTTTGGGATAGTCGGTTTTGTGCTATGACAGTTGTGGTGCCAATATGTGCCGCATAATTTAGGAAATGCGATGCGCGAGATGAACGGTACTACGGAGCGCACGCAAGGCGCGGTGGTGAAAGCGTAAGGCAAAAAGTTTGGAACATATAAATTATACACACTAGGGTACTACAGAAATCAACGGGACGGTGATTCGGGACGGTTCAAAGATAATTATGCTACTGGAACGCTTCGTTGCGGTGCCACCGACACGCAGACATTTATCCCCGTTCCCCGTTTGCCGAGGTACTACTGCTGATGGATACGTCACTCTCCTTGACAAATGCTTCCTGCCATTTTCTTGCGGTTGTGTGCAATACTGATAAAAATTCAACGATAAAACATTAACATGACAACGACACTGCTGCTCCTGCTGAATATGGCCTAACTCTTCGCTCAGAGAAGGAAACGAACGGTGGCACAGGCAACGAGCAGCACAGTCATGATGCCGGCGGACTGAACGGTAGGCGCCACACTGGAACCACCCTTCGGTGCCAGCTTCGGAGCCACGGTAGATGGCCGCAGGATGTCACCCAAGTTGGTGATGATATCCGGCAGCGGTTTAATGTTCGTGTCGCATGCCGTGTTTTGGATGGCATCCTTCACCGTAGCGGTGAGGATGCGGAAGTTCGTGTCGTTTCGGTTGAGCGACTCGTACATGTACTGATGCAGCCGATCGGACAGCACCCACAGGCGGCTCTCGTCGTCCACCTTGACGTCGTTGGGAAACACCATGTCGACGGTGCTCATGTAGACGCGACCGAGCGACTTGATCGTGTACGCCCGGTTCGAGGTTTTCCAGCACGTGATGGCGTTGAGGTTCGGCAGGGCGTAGAAGATGACGCCGGTTTTCTGATCGAGAAAGGCGACCCCAGCCTGCCCGTTGGGACCGCGCGATCCGAGCACCTTGAACTCGTGGTAGTTGCTCGCGTCCAGCGCGGCGCTGCGATTGCGCAGTACCTTCGTCGAGACGGCGAACTCGTTCAGCGAGCTAAGCGGATGGAAGAACAGCGTAGCGTAGCCGTCGGGCTGCGGTTTCGAGAGCGCAATTCCGAACAACCCATCGTCCCACTGGAAGTTGATGCCGGTGATGTTGTAGTTGCCCGCCAGCGGATCCGGGTGGAAGAAGTGATGCTTGACGCGCCACGATTCCTGCTGCGCCCAGGAGTACACCACCAGCCCGGGATTGCCGAGGTCGGCCGCGTACGCGAACGTGTCCTCGCACACCGCATCCTCGACGGCGATGTTGGCGAAGAACGAGTTTTCTTTAATGTGGCCCGCGGGAAACGCGTACCGCCGGAGCAGATTGTCGTTGTTCAGATCGTACACCAGCAGCGACGTTGGGGCGGTGACCGTTGTGTTTGTCAGCAGCTCCTCCACACCGGTGTCCAGCACCCAGAGGCGGCCGCAGCGATCGGCGCGTATCCGGAACGGTGACACTATTTCCGGTGCGTCGGCGTCACTTATTCGCCGATGGGCCGACCAGTTTGGATACGGATGTAACTTCGGAGATTGTGTTGTGGTTTCTGAAAAATGAACGAGAACATTATTTATACACTATTATTACTATTACTATTACTATGTTGATGCCATATTGAGCCATTCATAGTGTTGATTGCTTAAATATTTTACGCTCGTGCTGGACGACAAAGCACACCTTCCGAGATAGACGGAGCCATGAACTTAACCCTGGTCACAAGCCAACCGCGAAAAAGAACTAAACCTTCTGTTCCGCAAATGGGGTGCCGCTAAATTGGAGGCTGTGCAAGCCAGTCGTTGGATTCGTTCGGCATCAGCCCCTGACCCTGACTACCCTTTCTCGTTTCTGGTATATTCTCACGCAGCGAACGATCACTATGCGCGGTCGAACTCTAGCTAAACTGGGCTGGCGAATTATTAGTGAAGGTTTTAAGCGTACCCACCCAAGGGGGGTAACTACAGAGCCCCTCTCCAGGACCGAAGGTGAAGGGCTGTGGCGGTAGCACAACACAAATGGATTTCCCCTACATCTTATTTAAATTAAAACTGTTCGGCACATTCGGTTAACTTACCGAGCGTTACACATAAAGGGTGTCTCGTTCCAAAATTGGTCAACTTCAACTTGACGCAGTATTTGTCATAGTGCATCAAAAAATCCTGTACATATCTCATTTTAAAGATGTTTTTGTCTGGAATCATACGTATTATTCGATTTTGACATTTGCCCTTCATTTGTGGAAGTGGCGTCGAAACAAGAGGAGCATCATTTCAAGATCTTGCACTATCAGCGCCGATAAGCAAAACATGTCGGCCAGAAAACGATCGCGGAAACTGTACACAGAGATGTTGACGAAATTTTCTGCATAGTGCAGGATGATGAAACCTACGTCAAGGCAAACTTTAAACTGCTTCCTGGACAGGAGTACTATACGGCAACTGAAAGAGGAAAGGTAGGGGATATTTGCAAGAACATAAAGCTGTCCCTATGGTTTAAAATGTGGCATTTACGGTGCGATCGAGACCATCAACCAGGAAATGTATGTCCGAGAGTGCTCAAATAAACATATTTGCCTTTCATAAAAAAGTACATAGGTTCTTTTGTGTTTTGGCTGGATTTACCATCTTCTCATTGTGGGAAAAAGGCCATGGAGTGGTATGCCGCAAACAACGTCGAGGTGGTGCCCAAAGACATGAACCCTCCCAAAACCCCAGTGCTCTGCTCAATCGAAAAATATTAGGCCATCGTCAAGCGGAACTTGAAAAAGACTCGTAAAACAGTTGTCAGTGAGTCAGTGCGGCAATTCGTATTCCTTAAGACGGAGGACTGAATGATATTTTTTTACATATTCTGTACGTAAATGAGCTTTCAAAAGAAATATTACTTGTTTTTTTAATAAATGTTTTGACTGATTTACACATTTTTTTGTTTGACCAATTTTGGACCGAGACACCCTTTAATGGGTGCCTTGCTATTCATATTAGTGACGCATAATCGAGCGTTGGCTGCCGCTAGCAATCCTTTTCGCGGACTGCAACAGCGAGAGTGTAACGGTTTTTCATATCTAACACCGAAGGAAAAATATACCTATCGAACTAGCCTTAACGATTTTCGGTTTGTTCACCAACGCGTTCGATCGTTTTTGTCGCCCACAAGGTCAGCGAGGGAAGCGATCGTTCACCGACGGTCAATTACAGCTCCGCAGGCAACGAACCCACCGTAGGCTGCGGGTGCGGGGTTTGGTTGATATATTTCTTGCAACGATAAGCACTCAAGTTACCGGACTTATTACAATCTCGACACTGGAAGAAAAAATCTGTCAGCCAAAGCCGGAATCGGCCATGAACCGTCGGCGACATTATTAGACGGGGATTTCCTATTTGATAGCCTCCGCCGGTCTCCCAGGAAGCCGCCGGCACGCATCACGAACATGAGTCATGCTCAAAGGTCAACGTGTAAGGCAGTTCTGGGCGATCGGGTGCATCTGACCAGCTGTTTGCGCTGTGAACACGGGGGATTATGTTTTGCAGTGCCACAAACTCATGTTCATCCGTCAACGAAGAACACGGCTTATCCGTCGGTCCGCCGAAGGCTGTTTGGGGGGTTGGACATCCGGTATTTGACCGCGGTCCGCATACTTAAAACAAGTGGCCCAGTGGCTCTAGGGCGCTCTAGTTGCTAACAGTCGAGCGAAGGTGTAGTATGTGGGTTACACACCCGTCAATGCTTTATTACAGTTTGCTGCACCCAATGCGCAGCGCAGAAGCCCCGGCCAAGCCCAGGTAGAACGTTGGCGCATCGTTGGCCCTCTATCGGGTAGCCTTGTCTCTGCCACGCGCCGACCAATGTTCGCGGATGTGCCCACAATGGGTGCGCGTGCTACCGACGACATGGTGGGGCGTGTGAATTTGATCGAAAGATAATCGATCGTGCCCGTCGATTGGGCTTCCTCGTTTCATGATCACGGTCACGGCCACGTTCGGCCAATGCAAAATGCACCCACATTCTTGAACCCCCGGGGGCACTGGGGTTGGGGTTCGCTGAATTGCGGTGTGGTGGACGGTGGGCTAAGTCAGCTTCAGACACTTCTGAGCCACTTGTCCTCCGATACGTCAATTACGGTTCAATTGTGCGTGTTACTAACTACTTGCCCCCGTTAGCAGGACAGCATGCTAAAGTAGCGGCTCCGATTTTCCCCCTCACAGGTTTACTGAAAGTCGGAAGGAATATAGTGCAAACCTACCGTTGAGATTGATGTAGCCCAGTGACGCCGGTATGCCATCCTTCCAGCGCGGCAGCGTCAGAAAGAGCCGCTTTTTGTAGACCTCCAGCCCGACCGGTATCACGTGCTCCGGGATGTAGCGGCCCGTGGCGAGCGCCTCCTGCCGGTCGGCGTCGTTAGAAAACTCAAAATCTATTTCGCTCCACTGATACGCGACGCGCAGATTGTCGTTGGCCGCGGATGGGCGCGGTAGAAGGGCCAGCATCAATGCGCAGCAACCGGCCGCCGCGGCCAGGAGCACCGATCGGGGCCGGTTTGGCCGCAGCATTACGCACGACACACCACGCATCGCACAAGTTCGTAGGTTCGTAAACGGTGGTCCCCTCTTGGTGGTGAAGTTCACTTCACGAAGATCACACGCTGACCCGCTGCACGGGGTGGCGTAGATTTGAAGGTTATCGTTCGTTCCTTTTTTCTTTTTTTTTTTAAGGTGGTCTCCGGTTGGCGCACTACAATCTCTTCTCGTTGAAGTCACTTGAAGGTTTTTCCACCCAGGAGGCGGCCCAGGGGCTTCCCAACGTTGGTCCGAAAAACCTGCGCCGTCGCCGTTACAACCTCGAGTGAGTCGAGCGATCCGTACAGCCCAACTGACAACTTCGCTATGTCCGGGGCTTCGATTTAACACCGGCTTAGAACACACTTTCGGACGTACTCTGTCGTTCACTCGCGCCGCTCGTCGCCGTCGCAGCCATCCACGTGCCTAGTGCAACTGGGAGTAGCGCGAACTGCGCGCCCGCACCCCTAGATAGCTGCTCTGTCTCGCTTCTGCTGCCTCGATCGCGCTGGCACAGGCCAACCTTCAGCGCCTTTCTGGTACGCGGTTACTCCAAGCCCACCACCGCGCTGCTGCTGCCGCGGGTTGTTCGTTCACTTTGTGCCACTCGTCGCACAATCGTGTTCTTTGCCGCGCTTCGTACCCATGCTGGTGCTGCGGACCTGGATGATAGTGAGAGGCGCGACACATAAGACAAGAAAAGGACAACGTCTATAAATTAACAATACACGCACACGGCGGTGGCGGCGTAAGGTGAGCAACTCTTTTTTGTGTTTTTCGTCAGACTCCCACCGGCACCGGCTTCGGCTTCGTTAGGCCGGCGGCTTTTTTGTTGTCTATTGGTCTCTCTTTCGGTTTTTTTACGGTTGTTTGTTGGTTCCCCCCCAAAACTCAGAGACAGAGAGAGCTTTTCGCGCTCGCAGGTTGGTGGTCATCGGCGTTTAAGTCAATTCCCCCCCCCAGGCCGGCCAGGCCGACGGCCAGCCTTTTTGTTCTTTCAATATTTGCCCATCAAAGACCTGTTTCGTTTGTTCGGTTTGAAGGATTTCGATGACGCGATCGCGATACTTTCGATGACGAGCACGGCGCCGAAGACGGTGCCGTGTGCCGTGAATAAATTGGATGTTGTCACGTTGGAACGTTCAGGAGAGAGACGTTCATCCAAGGATTTCGGTGTCGGATCGGATTTGGCAAAGAGGTGCATCTCAATTGGCCTGTTGGCCTGGCACACATTCGGCGGGTCATTCGATTTGGACGGGTGTGTGCTTTGGTTTGCTTGCAAGGGTTGGTTCCATTTTGTTATTTGTGTTGCTAACATATGCAAGGCTTTTTGGCTAAGCAAATGAGCACTGGCGCTGGGCTGTAAACATTTGCCACGGTCAAAATCCCAAAATCGTATCATGCACTCGTGTTTGATCGATAAAACATACCCTTCTTGATGGATTCTTCCGAAGGAGTTTTAATTTCACGGTTTGATTTATCAACGCATGGATGGCGCCTTGGTGGTGTGAGAACTGAATCTAATAAAACTGTAATTAGTCATACCAAAATAAGGTGCTATTGTGCGGAGCAGTACCAGAGTTGCGGAGATTCCGCGTGGGGAAGCCAATGGTTGAACAGTCTTCGTGCGGCGTGTGTTATGAGTCAACAAAATTGACGCAATTTTAATAAATTCAATCATCTGTGTGCATATGTTCCGTTCCAACTTCCGTTACTGGTAATAGGCAGTGTGGGGCAAACAAAGCTAGGTTAAGGTTTCACTTATTCAAAACCACGCCAAGCACCAACCAGCTTAAGTTGATGCACTGTCGCGTTCGAACTAACGGTTTCACTCAAGCTGCAGGATATTGATTAGGATATTAAATGAAAGTACAAATCTGGTTCTATAAAAGTAATTGAGTAGCAGAAACTGATTTCACTTTTCTGTTCATTTACAGAAGCGCTTTGTTAGATTCCGATCGGTTCTGAACAAAACAGTTTGCTAAATTTGTGTGTTTTAGAATTTTTGGTTTGTAGATAAGAAATGTTGCGTAAATAAGAACCCTAAAAGCATTTCGCATACATTACGCAGTTTCAATATCAGAGGACCCTGCTACTAGCCAAAATGTTTTTTATTATGTTGGTACACTCTTCATATGAACGTATGTGAAGTTTCATTTCAATCTGTCTCTTCATTCTTTGTTTGTAAGCCATTTAGTACCGACTTGTCATAGCATTTTTAACAATGGAAAAATCAAGTATCGTGCAGTAATTGAAATTTTATTTTTGAAAGGTTTTAAAACAAAGGAAATTTATGAACGCATGTTGAAAGTACATAAGGACTCTTCGGCTTCAATTAATACAGTAAAAAGATGGTTTGCTGGATTTAATCGTGGTCGTACAAGCCTTGAAGACGATCCACGTCAAGGACGTCCAAAAGCAGTAGCAACATTTGAAATCGTATTGGAAAATCGTCGACTGACTTTAAGAGATTTAGTAGAAGCCCTAGGCATCTCATTAGCCAGCGTAAAGCAATATTTGGATTGAAGTATTGGGGTTCAGAAAGCTGTGTGCAAAATGGGTACCCCATTCGCTAAAAATGGAACAAAAATGCAACTTTCTCGGCAACAGTTTGAGCTTTTTCGAAAGGATAAAGTCTTTTTTTTGCGTCGAATAATCACTATGGATGAGACTTCGGTCTATCACCATGATCCTGACTCGAAACAAAAGGCTAAAGAGGGATGCGAACCTGGTTCTTCGCCTCCGAAACGAATCCATATCCAGAAATCGGCCAAGAAGGGGTTTGCATCAGTTTTTTTGGGATGCGAAAGGAATGATGCTTGTGGATTACTTGCACACTGGTAAAACAATAAATTCTAAACATTATTGTAATATTTTAGGCCAGCTGAAGGGAAAAATTCTTGAAAAAAGGCCCGTTTTGCAGAAGGAAAAAATCGTTTTTCATCAGTACAATGCACCGTCACAGAAGGAAAATGGCAAAAATCCATCGCATTCAGCAGATTTGGCTGCTAGTGGCTTCTATCTGTTTTCAAACCTAACCAAATTCATGCCTGGAAAGTGTTTTTCATCAAATGATGACGTCATAACAGCTGTGGAAGCGTATTTTCCAGCCCTTCCAGTTTCTCACTTTTGGGATGGAATTCATAAATTGGAATCTCGTTGGAACAAGTGTAATGTTGTTCCGGGAGACCATACTGAATAATAAAGTGTATTTAAAAATTCCATATTTCAAAACATAAAATAGTGTTTTTCTTATCGAAGCTCAAAACTTATCGAACAACCCAGTATAATGCAACGAAACATTCTGCCGTGTGTGGCAAGCCTTTAGGCATGCCCCGAGAGCGATCCGAACGATCAATCTAAAAGTCTAGGACAGTGTATCGCTCGAATGCATGACTTGCATTCTAGGATGGTGCAGACAAACGTCGTCAAGCAGCAGACCTCAGATCGACACCGAGCAGCGATCGTTACCGATACGCCCGGGGGGGTAGGTTGATCCACCGCACCGATCGCGGGCGGTCTCCGTTTCCGAAGCCTTGAAGGCTGGTCTCAATTTGATTGGCAAAAAAAGCACAGCACCCGTGGCACAGCTTGGGCAGCTTCTTTCTTCAGCCGCTTCAGCGCGTGCAAAGTGAGACTCACATTCCAAATCGCGCGATAGTTACCCCAGCTGGCAGCGAATGGCAGCGCAAATTAGAATTCATAGCAGCGTGCAACAACAGCGTGACACAATTGAACCGTAACCGTCAGCTGACGGGGCGCAGTGATAAGTGCGCCACGCACTTTTCGAACGCATAACGGCCCCAGATCCTAGCTACCTCGTGGGGCTTGGACCCACTCCGCCGTGCCGCAGTTTTGGGCAGTATTAGATGGCCAGTCCGAATGGCCAGTTTCGTGCGTGTGAACGGTGTGTGTGTGTGTGTGTGGGGCAGAGAAAGGGACACGACACCGGGACGAAGAGCAGACAAAACGAGAACGAAAGAGAGGGGCGGCAGAAACGCGTTGTGGGACAAAAAATCCCAAGTGGTTGGCCCATGGCTGGTGTGGCTGGTATGGCGGCGGCCGCGGCGGCGGCAAAATCTAGCCAAACAGGAGAAACAGGTTTTTTCGCTCGCCGGGGTGTCCCACCGAAGTTGGTGGGGGGTGGCGGGGGAACCCTTGATGGCAGTGAGATGCCGATGCCCAAGGGTGTATGGGTGGAATTAGCTTCGAAATTTACGCTGCATCCACCGCGCCGCGCGTCACGGACACTTCAAGTTGGTACCCTGCATTCAAACAGGTACGCCGCCGATTGCGATGCAATCCGTGATCTAGGGAAACTAGGGACAGTGGCAATTGGAAACTTCTGTTCTACGTGTTCCACAATCATCAGCAACTGTAGACAATAGAGACAGCACGGCACTCGCAACGGGGGGGCCGCTCTATTCGTCGGTCCGGAGCGCCACGTTGGCGATGGATCGTCAATAAATCGAAGGGCCCTCAGGCGATCGTTCCATTTCACTTTACATAGCACGATGCTTATGTTGACTCTACCGACTAACTACGCCGACCAATTGTCCAATTAGTGCGTCATCTACCAGTCATCGAACAATGAGCATGTGTGAACCAGCTTGTCACGGAACGGTTGGTGGGTATATGGGGCGTGAATAACATACAAATCCGAGCCACCGAGAGTACCTTTAAAGCATGTCAACGCGCATGTTAATCTGAGACAGTGCAGCGGACAAAACCCGTAGTAGTACGGACGAGTACGGACAAGGCCGCAACCACTGTGTGCCCACCACTGTGTGCCGCCCCTGGCCGAGTTCGGGCCGGTCATAATGTGCGGGAGATTTCACTTTCTATTTCGCAGCGCACTGCGCAGCGCCTGCAGCAGCCCATCCGGCAATTGGCCGGGTAAGAGAGCGGAAGAAACATCACTCGCTTCCCGTGGCCACAACCGCTCATCATGCATCACATTTTCAACCCTCCAAATTATGGTTCCACCGGGCCCACCGGGCCATTGCCAAAAAAGTGCCGTACCGCATCCGGTACGGCACATCGCCGTCGTCGTCGTCAGCCGGGCGGTAACGGTACATGCAGGCCATTCACATCGCCGCTCTTCGCGCTGCCCGCTTTGCATAGCGTGGCGGCCATTGTTGACCCCGCGCTGGAAAGCTTCGGACCGCCGCATAAACTTCACTTCCCCCATTCACTGCGATCGCGCGGAGTTCGTTGCACCGTTGGGTGGGTTAGGCAAATGAGCTGTGAGCTGTGTGAGATGATGATGCTGTGCGCGGTGTCCGGAACGCACTGGATCAACGCACACCGGAATACACTGGATCTCACACCCAGGGTGCGGGTGGCAGGATATACACATTGGAACACACTGGATGTAGAACAAGTTTCGATTCCACCTTACACACTGAAGCGGTTCTGATCCGACTCAGTCTAATCAGTCGCGACCGGGGTGACGGGGCTATGTGGTTGTATTAGTACTCACAAAATCGGAACCGGTACCGGGATTAGAAATTCAACTCCGCGTGACGTAGGCACAGCAATCCGCGTTCTTGCGAACGCCGCGGTTCGCGGGATGATCTCGCGTGCCGCACGCACGCACGATGCTGTGCTGTGCGGTGGGGGCTCTCGGTGGGCTTTCGGTGGGCTTCGGGCTCTCGAAACGTGGCGATCCGCTCCCACTGAACGCGAAACAACAAATGACGTCGGCGGCGGCCGAATGGAAAGTATTTACTGTCGTCCATTGAGTGAAAAACGGCCGGCCGACGTAACCCGATCGTGTGCGGCGTCAGCGGCGGCAGCGAGTCGCTCGTGATCGCGCGTCGTCGTCGGTGATCGTGTGCCTGGATCGGTCGTTTTTTTTTTTCATCTTCTTTCTATCAGCATCTTGTTCCGCACTCGGTCCGCACAGTTTCAGTTTGACACACGTTACCTTAAGGCGCCGGGGCACTTCACTGGAACAACACAAGTGACAGTGTCCGTGGCGCAGAGTGTCCTTCGCGGCCGTTAATAGCCGGCACCTAGTTTTTTGGGTGGCACACGTTTATTTTTGGAACACCCGCGAATGTGAACGGGATGCGGGATGCACCAATTGTTCAGCTGTTGGCCACACTGTTGCCAACAGCGAACGAATAATCCCGTTTTCAAAACAAATTACAATCAGCGCAAAAACACCCTACGAACTGGGTGATACATATAAAAACGAAAAACCAGTTTCGGTACAATGTCTCATAATCAGGTGGTCGTCCTCCAATAATGATGAGCCCTTTTTTATACTTTGTGGTTTTTTTCCGCTTCGTCATGCAACGCTTGAAAGATACGCCTTTTGATACATATTACTTGTAATTTGTGCGGTGGTGAAGAAAGAAACCTTTTATTAATCCGTATAAAATGATGACTGTTACACTGTGCGAGTGTTTTTTTGGTGGCGAGGACGATGCGCGATCGTCGGTGAAGATTTACAATGTTTTTTATTTTATGAAAGTAAACTTATTAACCCTTTGGGAATGGGTGCTAGTTAAGCAATAGGCAAGACCGAGTTACAGAATATTGGGCTGGCTAAAAAGAAACGCCATTATATTCTCGGTAGATGGCTTTAGTGATCGATATCTCGTGAAGTATCGATCAACAATTTCAAGTCTATGCTCGTTATCAAGGTGACACTTCACGCTTCACAAAATGCATTAACTGCTTTTTGTTTATTCCATTCATTTGTGAGTTACAGGTTGGTAACTATGGAAGTATGGAATGTGCTACATTTTACAGTTTTTTGTTAATACTCTAGTTTTTAGTTTTTTTTAATACTCTAACAGCTAATTACATGCAATTTCGGATTCGGTGCTTCCGTTTCGGTATTTTTGATGTTGAAGATGCACCTCGGAAGGCAACAGAAATAATCAAAGTTAATCGTCATGGTAGTAGTTTTAGCATCGCTTAGGAGCTAAAGATTGACCATCAAACAGTTTGGGGTGCCACACCAATTAAACACAAAAAACGTGATGGATTGAATTTCCATCTACGCAGTTTTGGTCAAACGGAATGAAATCGACCCATTTCTTAAACGGATGGATACTGGGCATGAGGAACTGAATACGTACGACAATATTGTGCGAAAACAATCGTGTTCAAAGTGGGGTAAAGCAGCTGAAACGATGGCCAAACCAGGGCTAATGGCTAGGAAAGTGCTACTGTGTATACGATGGGACTTGAAAGGAATCACTTATTATGAGTTGCTTCCGTGTGGCCAAACACTAGATCCAGAAAGACTAAATTTGGGATCCACCTAGATTTGGCAGAGAAGGCATCCAGCGCATAGTCCGGATCTTACACCAAGCGGTTATCACCTTTTTGACGTATTGCAACACTTCCTAAGTTATGAGAAATTGAGATCAAGAAAGGACAATAGAAGTTATGTTTCTTTCTTTCGAAACGTAGAAGAAATCCGCACGGTTCGGCTGTTAGGACAAGACTAGTTTATTTTATTATGTTTTGTGCTTATATAATTTTCTACCTCATCCCTAATTTTCCTATTTCTATCTACCGGTTTCTCTGTTGTGGTTCATGGTGTTATCACTCTAACCGGAGATGTGGTCCATTTCAGTCAAGGAACCAATGTTTATGGCCTTATGTCCCCGTTGTTGGTGATGGCTGATCGTTCTGTAGCTGTGAATTAGTAGTCAGCTGAAACACTTGTCGCAATTCCGACGGCTCCTCATTGTCGTCCTCTTCGTTTTCCTTGTTGTCATGGTCATTTCTTTGTTTATTGTCACCGTTATCAGAATCACTTTTACGCTGTTTCACCGATATGTTATTATTATTTGACACATGCTGTTCTTCGTTCTTCTTCTTGTATAGTTACTTGACCATTTCAAGTAGTTGACTTTCCAATTCTTTGCGTTCTGCTTCTTCTTGCTCAAACTTATGGGGGCCTCTTCCTCGCGATGCTTGCGTTTTTCTTCGTTGCGACGACGCGCTTCTTCGAATCTTCTCTGGTTTTCTCTGTTTTGGCTTGGTCCTGGGTTATTCATACTCTGGTAGGACCGTTTGTTGCTACAGTTCGATTATTGCTGATTGTACTGACGCTGGTCATACCGCGGCCAGTGATTGTTATGTTGGCGGGGTGGGCGCTGATAGTTTCGTCGTGGTGGGCGCCAATAGTTCCGACACTGTTGGGCTGGTACTGTGGTACTCTGGTAGTTATTGGGGCCTGTCACCCTTTGGATGGTGATTTTTTAAATGAAAATTTGGGCTTCTGTCTCTTCCGCGTCTAATTCGCGTAGTTTCACATTGCATTCTGTACTGTACTGAATTCTACTGCTCTCAAGATTGTTCTTATCGCACCTGTGCTATTGTTAATAAGTGTGGCAATTCCTGCTTTTGTAGCCATTTTAGTGGCTACTTCTTTTGGTATCCCTTCTTCTATGTATAGTGTCCGTATGTTATGTGATAAGATTTCTACCTCATTCCAGAATTTTTCTAAATTTCCCTGATTTCTGATGGTATCTCTGGAGCTGGATTATCTCTGGTGTTTTACCTGACTTACATTCTTTTTTAATGGCCTCAGCAATTTCAGAAATGGTGACCGGGTTCTCTTCAATGGCTATTCTTGCTTTGCCTGTTACTTTTGTTTTTTATAAATTTAATGGCGGTTGCCGTTTGGTTTACTGGAACTAGGTCTTCTAATAAGCTAAGTCTATCTAGGAAAGCTTCAAAATTTTCGGTTGAACTATCGTATGGACTGAGAATAACCGTTGCCGTTTTTATATCAAACAAGGAATTAATGAATGAACAGCAAAACTGGGAAGTCCCAATCGTCAGGTACGGCCATCTGTTTAATATTCCGATTCCCAATGCATAGACCTGGTAGATGGGTTCGAGCGGCAAGAGGAGGATTCGCAGGAGCAATGCGTTTGAGAACTTATGCCATCCCGATGCATCAATCAATAGATAGATCAGTAAGTAATAAAGCATGTAAAACAAACTTTCAAAGATGTGTTACCTTTGTAAAAAGACAATTGGTCCTTGAGAAGAGACTTTTGACATTACAAGGACAACAGAAAATGAAGACAGGGATAAAATATTCAAAAAAAAATGAGTTTTCTAAATTTAACCGTACGACATGTTAATGTGTTACTCTTCGTTCAGCAGCTGACCTAATATTCGAACGAAAAAATGTTATACTTGGGCGGACGATGCATTTGAACACATTTCACTTACAGCACCACAACAGTAACGTATTATTGAGTCACCCGAAAGATTGCCGATGGGCTTGTGCAAACCGACAGCGGAACCGAAAGTTATATGCAACTGGCCTTATGGTTGAACGCCCAAATGTTAGTAGCAATGTAGAGCAATGTCTTCACTGAACAACTGAGAAGATTAGAAAAAGTCGCTTCATCTTGCGACCATTGTAGTCTCGATGACATCTTTATAAGATGTAATCTTATCGGACGTTCGGACGAGACAACGTAATATGTAAACATCGCAATCTGCAGTGATTCACCGGATGTAAATGGGCCAAGCGCCAACCCTGCACCGCTGGGACAAGTTCGGCAACAGTCCCACAATCCAGACAACACTATCTGTTGCTCTAGTGTTGATGGGTTGATACATCGTGCCCAGAAGTGTGCCGCTTCAATCAACAGCAACCCGCGCCATGGCCCGAACGTTTTGGCTGAAGCACCTCCAGCGGTACCGAAATCAGTACCTGGCGTCACTGTCCGGTAAGAAAACAGCAATCCGCCCGGAACGAAAACACATCGATTGACGGAAGTTGCTCCCATTCACAGCCACCGTAGGCATCTTTATGGTCGTGTGCACCAGTGCCTGGTCATCGCCGGCTCTGCCGAAGCTGTTGACAGAACCGAACCCACCGGTCTCGATTACGCCCGACGACGGTTCCTGGATTCTGTCGATTTCGGCCATCGGTGCCATTCCCGGCATGCTAATTGCCGGCCTGACGGTGGATCGGGTTGGTCGTAAGTGGCCATTGGTGTGCAGCGCTGCACCGCTGATTACCGGGTGGGTCCTAGTGGCCACTGCCCGGTCCGCGATTCTGCTGTACGTTGCCCGGTTCCTGTGGGGCGTGTCGTACGGTATCGCGTACGCAATCGTTCCCATCTACCTCGGAGAGATCGCTTCGGACGAGATCCGGGGGGCCGTCGGATCGTTCGTCACAGCGATGGCCAAACTGGCTATACTGTTCGAGTACGCCATCGGACCGTATGTCAGCTTCGAAGCCTTGGCGTGGATTTCTCTGGTCGCGGTGGTCGCGTTTTTGGCCACCTTCGTCTGGATGCCGGAATCTCCACACTACCTCCTCGACAAGGGCCGTTCGGAGGAGGCCCGGTCCGGGCTCCGATGGCTACGACGCCGTGCCGATGTGGAAGAAGAACTGGCGGCCACTAAGAAGTCCATCGAGCGTACGGTTAGTGAGCGAGCGGGATTTAGCGACCTGTTCGTAGCGACCTACCGGAATCACCTCATCATCGTGCTGATTCTGGCGCTGGGAATGCAGCTCACCGGGAGCCTCGCCATCCTCGGCTACGCGCAGACCATCTTCGGCAAGATCTCCAGCAAACTCACGCCCGCCGAGATGTCAATCATCCTCGGTGTCGTCCAGTTTGTTACCGTGCTGTTTCCCATCTTCCTGGTGGACCGTTTCGGACGCCGTCCTCTTATGCTTTGGTCCACGGCGGGCAGCACGCTCGGCCTGCTCCTGGGGGCCATCTACTTTACGCTTGATGCCGCCGACGTAGCGGTTGAGCCGTACGGTTGGATTTCCTTCGTCGGACTGCTGCTTTTCGTGGTAATGTATGCGTTCGGACTGGCAACGGTGCCTTTCACGATACTGAGTGAAATCTTCCCGAAGAACATCAGAGCGGCTGCCAACGCCACCCAGGGCATTGTGAGTTCCATCATTATCTTCGGTCTGGTGAAACTATTTCAAGTGGCTCTCGACAACGTGGGAGCATATCTGCCGTTCTGGGTGTTCACCCTGTGCACCGCGGCTACCTTCGGCTTCGTATTTCTCTTCATCCCGGAAACGAAGGGCCGCACGCTGGACGAAGTGCACGAACTAATTGCCGGCGTGCGGTCGCCGCCAATCAAAACTCCTCGATAACAGCACCAACCGATAGCGGCTTTTGGTCGTTGCTAGTCGCTGGTCGCTGCCGATTAGTGGTCAGTTGCTAGAGGCACCTGAAAGAGTTACCTGTGTACCGTATACTCCGTTACAGTTACCAGTATACTCCGTGACACCTTTCGGTCGTGTGCAGTACTGTGTATTGTAGTATAATCACGATGTAGAACGCGGGTTGTCCGCTGTGTTCTTAAGCCGAATCATGAACATTTATTTATAACTAGCTGTTCCCGGCGCGCTTGGAGTAGTGGGTCGAGGAGAACGTTGACTGGGATCGTTGTTATAATTATTTATTGGAAGTACTTTCATTGGAAGGACCAATATTTTGCTTCACAGCATTTTTTTTACAAACAGCGAAAACGGTAAACGAAATCTAGAACGAAGGTAGAATTGAGTTTGAACTTCAATAAAACGCAAATATCAACGTTCAGCATATAGTCCACAACGGTGCTACATTAAATTAGAAAAGAAGCAATTTGGCTTTGACATCTCACTCTTTATATTGTTCGTTTCCACTCGCTTGCTTCCAAAAATAGTCTTTTTCACGATTGAATCAAAGCAACCATGTGCGAGGAGTACAATATAAATTATTGTACTGTTCGCAGATCTCATCCGACATTTTCCGTTTTCCATAGTTCCGTTTTCTGCTGAGCTGTCGCTCGTAATTCGTTGTTCGGGTAGTTCCTCACAAGAGTTTTCCAGAAAGTAGTTGTAACAGCGCTCGGAAATTGCATCGCTGTTTCGGTCGATCCATTGTTCCATTTCTTCCAGATACTCCAGTGTTGCAGCTTCCATTTCGTGCCCGTTCTCACCTGTGAACAATTGCTCCGAGTGTGCTTTAGCAAACAAATAACCACATACCTGATCGAAACAGTAAGCAAACATTTCGATAATCCTTCGCATAGTTTTCAACTGGGGTGCTACTGTAGTTCGCCTCCACGTGGCGCACCCTGGGTAACGCTAAGAGACTACAAACCAAGCGGCTCCCACACGCTTCAAGGTGGCAGCCACGATCGAGCTGTGTCGAATTTTTTGAAAAATTCCGAAAGGGGAAAAATACGAAATTTAATCAGGGAAGCGGAGCGGTCTGGTAGGTAGCAATAGTGAAAAAAAAACAAAAAAATGTGTAATAATATTGCATGATACGGCCAAACAATATTTCCGGCAGATCGTTTCTACGGAATATTTAGTTTGTGTAACAAAGTCCCGTACATTTAACAGTTTTTGTCCGATAAAGGCCAAATTTCAAGCTAGGCTGTCAGTTAAGCGGCGAGAATATCGATCTGCCCGCTTAACTGTCGGAACGACTGCGCTACCGGCCACGGGAGAGCGACCTCGCTTCGAACGCAGCTACCAATACCACCAGGCCGACCGGGTGAAGGTCCTCGCCCGATCGGCCTGCGCGCGAGTAAGCGTGATCGGACAAGGGACTTGGATTCCAGAAGCGACCGCGAGAGATCACGGAATTTTTTAACCCCGTTGACGTTCCGTTACCGTTGCCGCTTCCATTAACGTTGCCGTTGTAAAAAGTAACCCAAATAAACGCGTTAAAAAACGTGGTTAATTTCATATCGCGAGTTAATTTCGTGCCCCACGTTGGGCGCCAGCCGAAAGAATCCAATATTCCGTTGAAATTGTGCATGGTGTCACAATCCGTTGAAATTGTGCATGGTGTTTGTGGTGCCGATAATCTAACAGGTAGTAATGTGCAATTTTGGTTTCGTTGACCCGTTTCAGTTATTTTTGATGTTAAAGATGCAGACGTACAGGCAGACCCGTCGTCGAAAATGTCGATAAATAAACACCAAAAAAATAATGGATCGAATTTCCATCTGCCAAGTTTGGACCAAACGGAATGAAATCGACCCATTTCTTCTTAAACGGATGGGTACCGGGGATGAGGAACGAGATACGTACGACAATACTGTGTGAAAACGATCGTAGTCTAAGCGTTGTATAGCAATTCAACTGGTGGTCAAACCAAGACTAACGGTCAAGAAGCTTCTACTAGGTACATGGTGGGACTTGAAAGGAATAATTTATTACGAGTTGCTACCGTGTGGCCAAACACTAAATTCAGGTCACTACTATCAACAGTTGGACCATTTGAAGCTAGCGATTGATCAGAAACTGCAAACATTGACCAAACAGAAGAGGGTTTGTGTTTCATTCCACTCCGGCAACTTGGTTGGGAAGTTTGTGAGAAGATTGTGAAAATAGATTGCTAGAGTTTTCTGCAAATAAGGACCAAGAATTCTACAAGAGAAACTACCTTTAAAATTGCAACAAATATTACAACAAAACGGTGCATATTTGACGCAACTCGGATTATCGGAAACATCTTCAATACAGTTTTGAAATTCACCTGAAACTAATGGATTTCTGTTTAGCGAAACTTATATATTGTGCTTTAATTTTACTTAAAGTAAGGTTAGATGTATTTTAGAGAGAACATATTTATAAATTTTCAAAATATTTTAAGGTTGGCGACTATCATACCGCTTGACAATTTATTACATTAAGAGGTGCGGTGAGAACACTGAACAAAACCAATGTTTAGCACTTTTACCACGATCTGAACAGCAACGTTGATGATTTCTAATATCTACTTAATCACCTACACCACCGAAAGACATCGCGCAGACCCAACCCAAAAGTTTACTTCTACCATTTACTAGTTTACTGCTTCAGCGTGGCTTCCATACCGGGCACGCTGACGGCCATTGCGTTGGCAACAATGGGCGGTTTCGTGTCTTCTGTTGTACTGGAAGCAATCTGACCCTTGCAGTTCTTGCCTTCGCTGGCGGCTTGCCTCTTGCGTCTCTCGGCGATCAGACGGCGAATGAAGACCATTTCCACGATTTTCTCCAGCAACCCAATTAGCCCGAGCACCGAAAGTCCTAGCAGAAAGCCGAGCGACCCTCCCAAGTCCGACACGAATTGGTTGAAATCGTAGCCGTGGAACTCTTCCACAACCTGAAACGACAGGGAATCGCAACGCGCGTGACATTGATTGGTTAATTGTGCCGGTGTCAGTGAAATCTTTGCTTCCCGTGACGAGTGCACCGTACCGACACCATTTTCGATGTGTAGTAAACCCACAGTTGCGCCGCCGGTATGTTGAGCCGAAACGCTTTGCGGTTCATGACCGACGCAGTGAAGATGGTGGTGGTACAGGGCTGGAAGCATCCACATTGCGCCCCATCCAAGTCTTCCAGCTGGCGGTAGATCTTGATGAGTTGCTTCGTGTCGGTCGGGTTATCGCAATAGGCGACATCGAGCCCCGGCATCCAGGGACCAGAACATCCCACGGACTCCACCACCGTGCGCCAGTGGCAAAGTTCTCCGCACTGCAATGGGAGAGCGAATGCTGTGAACAGCCGGAAAACACAGCGAGAACCGCAAATTCTTATAGGTGACCTTTGTTGAGCTAATGGGCGAAAACTCCACACATTCATTCTCGTAGCTGGCCAGCATGAAAAAGTGTTGCGTCGACAATCGTATTTCCATTTCCTCGTTCACCTCAAGGAACAGATACTCCACGCGACCGGACGATTGCATTCGGTTTTCTGTAAATTGGAGGAAAACGCTCAAACGTAATGCTAATGCGGTATTGATCCGCGTAAGTATGGAGAGTTTTTACCGGCGAAGCCTTCTTTCTGTTCGTGAATAAATATGTGCCAACCGGGAAGCGTCTCTCCGACAGTCATCGGAATCGACATGTCGCTGTCGTGGCGTAACATGATCGAGTAGCCTGCGTCCTTCCAGGAGTGTTTGGTAGTGATCAGAGGATTCAGTGTATAGCACCGGCCCATGTCGAGGTGCAGACTTTCCTCCACTTCTATGGCTGTTAACACAAGGCACAGAGAGAGAGACAGAGGAACCCAGAAGTGTATTGTACTGCAATATAAAGAGAATCCCGAGTGTCTACACACTGTCGGTTCCACCGTTCAGACCGTGCTGGAGGAAGAACTCGCTGTGGTTGTACGTGGCCTCATCAAATAGCTGGTCGAGCGAAGTTTCGTTGAACGGAAAGTTGTCGAACCCGCTGGTGTACTTAGGGTGCATGGCCAGATTGTATTTTTCCATCACATCCGCCTTGTATGCTGGCTCGCGGCAGAAGGTGATCGACGGGTACAGCATGGTGTCGTTCAGGTCGAACCGCGAATGGGTCGAAATGGGTGGGCTGAAGAGCTTCCGGAAGCAATCGGTCAGCTGATACACCACTACGATGCTGCAGACGAACAGCACAATCCCGCGGACCAGACGCTTCGGTTCCTGACACAACGCGTAGAGTGAGTCCAACAGTTTGTTCCTCACTTTAGCTATGCTGGCCATCATTGCGGAGCACTATGCCAGGGAAAAACGCAGTACTTTCGAACGATCATGGTGACGACTCTCGAGCAATATCCACGACACTCGACACTTGGCCAACGAATGATGTCCTGACTGGGACGGTGGTCTGATTTTGATACACTGGGGCGATGCCAACAGTTGGATAGCGAATTTTATGCAAACGGGCCCTGAGCTCGTAAGCATACAAGTCATGGGCATAAATCAAGGCCTATCAGTGAAGCGTAGTGTGTAGAATTCTTTATCGAGCCTGAAGGAAAAGCTGTAAATTATGGAACCGGACGCAATAGGCACGGAGTGCGGCTATCATCATCGATTGCGCAGTGCGAAGCGTGGGAAAATGATGTCTGATCATCCATACCCCCTCCGGTTTATTGGCATATATAGCAGATAAGGACTTTGTTCGAATTTCCTGTCTTTAACGCTGATGTAATGCTTTTCCGGTGTATCTGCTGTTTATTGTTTATCGCAATAACTTTTAAAAACAATAACTCTTTTCAGCTTCGAAAAATCGTAATAACGTTTCGAATTCACCGCTTGTTGGATTGCATTTTCTGCCTTTTTGATTAGTACGAGCCTTCAAAGGGAAACTGTTAAAATTTCATCATATTTTATAAGTTTGTGAGTTATTGTGATGACAGTGACACTACGTTTGTTATTTTCAAAACAATGAATCCAAAACAATTTCGTGTTTTAATTTTATAATGCTTTTTAGTGGGAAAGAATACCATTCAAGTGAAGCAATGGCCTGAAAAGTGTAATCAGGACTCGACTCCATCGGAACCAACAATAATACGTTGATTTGTTGATGGTTATAGAAACACCGATGATGCAGAACGCAGTGGACGTCCGAATAAGGTGGTAACACCAGAAAACATAGTAAAAATACACAAAATCATTTTGAATGACCGAAAACTTAACTTGCGTGAATTAGCTGACATTATAGAGATATCAAAAGAACGTGTTGGTTTTATATTGCATGCGCATTTGATTATGAGAAAACTGTGTTAAAAGTGGGTTTGTGTCGACATGTGATAATGGATGAAACATGGTTCGATCATGAAATTTCTATGAATTTACCAATTTATTCGTTTCTTAAAATTAGTATGCACGTCTACACTCTAGGTCTTTCTAAAATACAAGTTAAGACTTGGCCATTCATGTGATTCACACGTAATTCATTCAACGCCAACTCATTTGATAGATGGGCCATAACAGAACTTGCAACTGCAACTGAAACTTCTGTTGCATTTGATTCTGTTTTAATGTCATATTATACTTTGAACGTTACAATAATATATTTTAATAGTTGCTACAGATGTTATTGCCCTCCAAATTCTTGAGACTTTTTTTCCTTCCGAAGCTTAATGGGAAAAAAATTCGTAGCGTAATTGATTTAGTTGACTGAATGCTTTAGAATATCGATGGGAATAGTAGATTACGAGAAAAAAAAACTTTGGTAAAAAATGAGATTTCACAAGCTTTCTGAGCTTTGGCCGAACTTGTTCAGTAGATGGCTCTTGAAGTATCTCGTCTTGAACTCATCTTATCTTTCGCGACTCAAGAGTGTACGGGGGAACAGGAGATGCAAGTAAATGTTTTGAAGCCCAACCGAAACCGAATTCTGCTTTTATTTTGTTCATCGCTAATTCTAGTCTTCTTTCGTTAACGATAAAAAAACGGCGAACGTTAGCAATTTTCATTTGATAATCAACCAAATATTCCCTGCTCGATTCCCGGGAAACTATCGTATCGCGCCATGTTGCATGCAGTTCATGGTCTATTTTTAAATTTTCCTTTCGTTTCACTCCCCACCAACCTACAGAGTTTGCTTAGATTTGATTTCCGTTTGTTGGTCTATCGCCTAGCTGATCGCCTGAGTTGGTGATGCTTTAGGCAGCAGTGATATTTGGTTTTCAGTATTAGTCTGTAGCTCACAACCGTATGTAGAGGAAGCTAGAAGAAAACATCGCATCTTTTACTGAATGAATCGTTCATGGTCAGCGCTCGTCGTCAAAGAGTCGTTCACGGTGAGCCCGCCACTTTCCTCCATCCGCCACCATCTTGCTGACCGCTGCAAGATGCCCCATTCGGTTCACCCATGAGAAAGGGAGAGTGTTGTCGTGGAAAAGTTTCACCCCAACAGGCACCACAAGAGAATATTGTGGCCCGAGCGCGAATCGTTCGTTAATTTGGTCACCGTCAGCTAAACGCGAAGAATTTGGTTCGTGGGAATGAAACGAGGCCGCTAGCGCCAATTGAGCAACAATGGGGCATTTCCGGAGGAAAGAGCAACCAAAAATATGTTTGAAAATATCTGGGTTACTTTGCATATTCGCGTTACATATTCATTATATCGGGCAATATGTGTAGGAAGCGAAAGTATTACCTTAAAATGGTGATGGTGATGATTTCACCATCTTAAAGTAATGTCCATCGGACAAGTTCTGCTGGATCTCTAGACACTAACATAATTTTAGAATAGTTTTGCTCAACAATTCTAACCTAGTAATGAATTAGCCATAATATACGTGAGCAAGTATCTGTGTCTTGTAAACATATTGTGGAGATTTTTGTCTGTTGACTACCCTTATTTCCCATTGTGCGCAGAACGGCTCCCGGTGGAGCAGGGAACAACAACGTGTGAAGGGCGAACAACAAACACTGATTATAAATACGACCATTTCACATTCCTTGCCGAATATGGACCGGCCAATAGCGTGAGCATGGGCGGAAATTGGAAAGATGACGTAGACAGCGCTCTCTTAGAGAAAGGCGAGAAATGCATAAAAAATCGGTCCATCAGCCATACCGCTGGCGATCGCACCTGATTACACCTACGGCTAGTGACGGAACGGAGAGTAGTGTACGTATCGCATTCGTCGTCGAACGTACCATACCGCGGGTGGAAGGCACTGGGAGCACTGTAAAAATAGATCATTCATCATGAAACCTGAAGGTATGGCCACGGTTGGCTTACTTACGGCTCTGCTGGCGCTACCTATTTTTCGGAAAACGATGTCATGGTCCATGAACGAGAAGAGTAAGCCGAAAACAATAAAAATGCATCTGCAACTGATTTACTAATTTACGTTTACACATGGTAAAATGTGTTGAAATGATAAAATCTCATCCGTCGCGTTGAGTAAATTAGATGTATTAGCAAATTCGCAATAATTCAATTTAGATTTTTTCATGTTTTAAAGCACTCATATAGACAGAATGGCATGCTTTTTACATAAAGGTTTTCTGTCTTTTTAATAGAAAACATTCATGAAAGTCGTTTGCTTGGAAGTGCCTTAGTTAGTATGACCCGTTTCAATGTAAATAACATTGAAATAAGTGAAGCCATAACGGAATTTGGCGAGAGACATAAAAGTCTGTCTCAACGTATAACGGAACATCCTGTTAAAAATGTACAAGTAACGAAGGGAGATACCATGAATAAGAGAAATTGTCAGTTGTGAAACCTTTGGCAGTGTTAACAATAATACTGTTACTTTCGCCGAGATTTCGCACGCGAAATTAGATAATAATAAAGAACACATAACACATATAAGAGACGAATGAACAACAAGTAAAAGGTATTTGTGCATACGTGGAAAAGAGGTTGAGCTAAAAGATTTTCTTTTCCAAGGACGGTCGTTGCAATCTCAACTGTCGTCAATTTCAGTTCAATCAGTTTATGCTTTATTTTTCAATGGTGCACATACACTTATTCTAGCAATGTTTTGTACGAAATACTTTAAGGAAGTAGTAATTTATAAACGGTATGAATGCATATATTCAGATGTTATTCAGACATTATATTATTTGTTGGAAATTATGATCATGGAAATTATGTTATTATAGACATTCAGAAAGTATTCGTTCGACATAACTGTTGTATCCTTTTCGAACATGTTTGATTAACTCACCGTATTAAGTAAACTTTATCCCCTAAAGTCCAGAGCAACAACTTAAATTAACCGCTCTAGAAAATGAATGATTGGTAAACAAAATTGTTTGGTATCTTAGAATATCTTCTTCTTATCCGACTACAACCGCCGAACGGTCTTGGCCTGCATAATGGAATACTGGAATGATATCATAGATCATAATGCTAAATTACTTCAAAGCAATTTACTTGTTCCAATAAAAAGGACAATGCTTGAAATGTATGAAATACGGTGTTACGGTACGTGTTATGTTATGTACGTGAACAAACGAGTTAATTTTTCTTTTTCTTCAACCGGATTTTTTCTTGCCGGATAACAACAAGCGCTGAGCGTACGTGACCTGCACCAGAGACAATGTTAATCTCTGTTGCTTACTGTAACGGTATGGTTTACGGGTGGGGTTGTTGCTATTGGTTAGGTTAATACAATTGCATTTCATCGTGGGAATATAGAGCCGACGTGAACGTCTTTCATCCATGGCGTTTCGCAGCCGAATCCAAGTGAGATTGAGGCTCCGACGCCAGGAGTTTATGGGTCTGTCTCTGCTGAAAAACTACTTGAAGAATCTAGTAAAATAAATAGGTGTTTCCGATTAAAACGCCGCTTACTTTATCTCGTGGCTATCGCATATCAAGATCAATAGATGATTGTGGAGTCTTCAATTTACCCTCAACGCCAACACCAACCATTATTTTGATTAACTTAACAGCAAACAAAGATAAAGTGTTACCGTCACAAATTTATGTTAACCCTTTTGTGCGCAACCGACGTTTTCCGACGTCGATGTGTGAACTACCCAACTATGAACCCACTTCTACTTTTAATCACTTTTTGAGTTAAAAAGCGAACAAAATAATTATCAATCGAAAACACATTTAAAAAGTAATTCAGCTATACGCTACACGAAAAACCTCATCAATCCGAATGTTACAATAAATATAAGATTTGTGTTGAGATCAAACATCAAACCTTCAAACCTCACTCGGTGAGACCCGCGATCGAAAGTATGATAGCATCTTGCATCTCTGTTTCTATTATCCTACATCTATTATGCTATTCTACTTCTGTTAGAGAAACTAGAATAGAGTAAACTCAATACAACTGTGGACGAAAAATAGTTACCTCTCAAAGGTTATTAGTTAATTATTGAATGGAGCACGAAAGGCTTGTACGATGGGAAACTAAAATTACATTCACAAATAAGTAATGATAATCGCAATGGATGTAATGGAATAATCGTAATTTGGTAATCGTAGTTTATATTAATTTGATCCACAACTGAGCTATTAGATTTTTTTCTATTGTGTACCCTTATCTGTCTGGTTATACAGTGGCACTATCCGTGCTTTGAGGCCCTTTTTCTCAAGTAACAAAGAATACCAATAATGCGAATGTCTTCCTAAAGATTGTAGTTACCAAGATCTGTAGACTAAGGTAAGAAAACTAAAACTTCTAGTAAAAATTACACACAAAAATGTGATGGATCGCGCACATAAGAGTTAATCGCTTTTTAAAATGCGTATAAGACTAATTTTTAAGTATCCAACTTTTGCCGCTAATTTTTAAATGAGCCAAACATTGTTGCCTTAAGATGACAAGTGCGTTGCGAAATTGCGAACTTTCTCTACCGTCATTGGCAAATATAAAGGATAATTTACAGCATAAAGTTTAATGCCAACAAATGCGCTTCCTATTGATTTGTCACTGTTCAACTTGTTAACCCTAAAACACAGCACGTTCTGCTGCGTATGTATGTGTTCTAGTTTTAATATAAGTTTGGCACGTTCTGAATCATGCGGATGAAACGCAAGTACCGCGGCCTGAGTCGTTCCGTCGTTCCTCGACGCGATAAATCATCGACTGAGCCAACAGCACCGCCCCTGTTCACTCTCTCTCTCGTAGGAACGTTCCACTCGGTTGCTCATCGGACCGTAATCAGTACGGAAAATGACATTTGCATTAATTTCATTCGAATCTCACACATAGCTCTAAGGGGCTGCGGGCTGCCTGTGCCGTACAAAATGTGCTCAAGCTAGTCTTCGTCGGGCCTGTTCTCCATATGTCTCACGGTGTGATGACCAGCAGCAGATTTGCGGCGGACTGGATTTTCGTACGGTCTTTGGTAGCCGTCTGTTCAGTTCAATAGGAAAAAAGCATGTTTACTTCGCAAGTCGAGCTGTGCGATCGGTTCGATGTCGGTGACGTTTATATTATGGCTGAATGCCGCTGCTCAGCGCCGAGCGGTTGAGCCATAGTTCAGGTTTAGTAGTCAGATGACACTAATTTTAGCGCGACCGAACTATTTTTGTAGCGTGCACATCGCCTTCGGCCCGACCCGACGGGGTCCTTTCGAGGATTGGTTGGGATGATGATGTTTTGCTTTTTCACCACATTTTGCAGCCCCCCGTGAAGAGGTTCGCTCCAAGTCCCAGCCGCCGCCGTGAGAAAACAGCGTCTAGAAGACCATGGTCCGTGGCAATTATATGATGTGCAAAGAAAAGGAAAACCATTCACAACGCGTAAACCAGTGCAACCTGATATAACTCATGACAATCTTTCATAAGCCCGCTTGGCGGAGTGCACCAAAGACCATCTCTCGGTCTCTGCAGCGTAGTGGACATTGGTTCGTTGTTCGTTTCGCCCGAAGAAAACATTCAACGTCCAGCATGGCGCATCCAGTCGCTGTCGGATGTCGGTGTGTTCGGTTAGTGCCGGTGCCAGCTGGAAAGACGATCGCCCCCTCGTTGGTGGAAGATGATATTGCACGAAAATGGAACCGCCAACATTCCGCTGCTTTAATTGATGTGGGTGGGAGCTGTTTTCCAAAGGGAGGTTCTATTTTCGTTATAAAATAATATTTCCTTGCCTCGCGGGACGGTGTAACATATTCCCCCATCAAAACGTACTCGAGCAACTGCCGCAACGTTGTTGCCCTGCACGCTGCAGGATCAGGCATTCCATCTTGGTGGTTTTACCATTCTGCCTACTGTACTCCTTTAGTCCACATTATCAACTAACAAGGCCAACACTTAGTGAAGCAGATGATCGATTAGATTTTGATTGATTTAGGTGCGGTGATCGGTAGTAAGATTGCTGAGAGTCACGACTGGCCAAGAAAAGGTATCGAAGAAATCATTGCAGCCATTCGAATTACCGCTTACTAGCGATGATCACCGCCACGATCACTCATCAGGTTCACCGACACCGTCGTCCGAGGGCCGTTGAAAATAAGTGCAGACTGAAGATGAGTGGTGCGCCACGAGCGTAACGAAACGCATCTCGGCGTGCAATGGCATGCCCCTGTCGGTTGCCTAGTCAGCGCTTGACAATGCGCGGGTGAGCTGCCAAATAACTGGTCGTAATCACGCGACCAATCTGGCCGATCGCTTTAATGCTAGATTGTTGATTTATGTTTTGTGCCAAAAGTGCGACCAAATGGGTAGAAATAGAGTGGCCGCACATTTTTGGCCGCGTCTTTTCAACAATCGGTTGTTGTTTTCATGTTACTGCTGAAGAAAAAAACTCTTACACTACCAACAGGCCTTTCTTTTGGTTTACATGCGTTTGTGTGAAATGCGCTAAGCTAGTGAAAAAGATACCTTTTTATGTTTTTGTGCAACGAAAGACAATAAAAAAATACACGTTGCTTATGCTTTGTTTTGACTATTATTTTAGCAGCTAAAGTGTTTTATTTCATTATGAGTTAACTTCTAACGCGTTTAGCAACATTTTTTGTATCAATTTATAGAAAGATACGCAAATATAAATATAGTATAGTATAAAAATAGTAAATGTAGTATTGGTTGCTCTAGATTTTCCATTTAAGTAAAAAGCAACGATATTGTACGCAACTTACGCAATACTCTTAGCGTAAGTTTGGTTAGTTAGTTAGAGCTGAGACGCAATGTTTTTAGTGTCCTAATTATGCAACCGTCAGTGGAAGCAATTTTTTTTTAAATTTATTTATTTATTAATACAAAAAACAGTCAACGCGCAACGTATCCTAATTCACAATTTAATTTAACTTAGAACTAGAAATAATACCAACACATCTGGCGAAACGGGAGCAGAAATTGCAAACCGGCGTTTAAAGGCTAACATACACTAATACAAGAATTAAACAGCAGCATGAATCAAACAGGTATCAGGCGTAGGACTTAATTCTTGCCGTTTTATAATAGATGGCATTTCTCATTAAATTCTCATTAAATTAAATTTCTCATTTTTTTTCAAATATTCAATTCCAATTCAATTTCAAATGTCGAGTTTTGTTCCTGATAAAGTGTTTTTGCGAGGAGTACTTCTTCATTTCTGCTTGCAAGGCAGAAAAAAGGGGTTCCCGTACCGAATCGGCACTGCTGATGAAAAGGGGAGCTTTACAAGAATCCTAAACACAAAAAATCCTGCATACAGCCTGGTGAGCCAGGTCCATCGCAACCAAAGCGAAATATTCACTGCGCAAAGATTATGCCGTGCATATGGTGGAATACGAAAGGTGTGCTGCACTATGAGCTCTCAGAACCTGATGGAATTATTGAAGGACAATCCCATCAACAACAAGTAATGCGTTTGAAGTAAGCTTTGGGCATAAAAAAGACCAGAATGTGATAGAAGACATGATAAGCTAATTTTTCATAAGGAGAACGCTCGACCACATATCTCAAAAACGGGTAAAACCTAATGTCGGATAGGAACTGTTAACAGCTGTATTCACCAGATGTTGCTCTTCCGTAGTAGTATTTGTTCCGTTGCATGAGTCACGATTTGGCAGCACAGCGATTCACTTGTTATGAAAGTATTGAAAAATTGGTTTCTGAGTTGCTCCTAGAGATAAAAAATTCTATCGACACAGAATCGAGGAATCATCTGAAAGATGGTAGAAAGTTTAACGAAACTGATACATATTAAAGTCAAGAAGTGTCGAGAAATCATTACACGTTCGACAGAGAGCCAGTAACGGATCAAAGTTATCTAAAGTGGTCTGAAATACATGATTGCTGTGAAGAAGATCCGTTTCACCAACAATTCATTTTGTGCTAATTAAAACTAGTGCTAATTCTATAAACCATATAAACATGAATGATACCTAAACTAGCTCAAAAACAGTGGGTCTATCTAATCCACTTTGTTTTTAACATATTTAACATATTTCTACAGTAAGTAATACAGTACAGTATTACAGACAATGTTTATTGGTTTAGTTCCACGCAGTAGTAATGTTACGACCCCCACTGATAGAGCAGTCGGCAACGCCCGTCGCTGTCACGCCGCTGGTCTGAGTTCGAATCCCTGGACCGGTTGTCACGCAGCCGGCCATGACGTGACAGGAGGGTTGGCGCGGGGCTAACAACCCCGCCCTTAAAAACGATCCGTTACAGAGAGCATCAGAGATTCACATTGTCTCTGGTGCAGGCCAAGACCCGCGCATTGGTTGTAGCGCCAAATAACAACAAGAAGAAGAAGTAGTAATGTTATGTTCTTGTTAAAATACTAATATACAGGTTTTCGTAAAAATGACCAGAAAAGAAGTCTTTTTGCAGCCCATTAACAAGTAGTAAACGGTCAGTTCCGTTCCGGTCCGTCATATGATGCACTCAACACCTTTGCTAACGACAAGTTAGAGTTTGTTTGGTTTGTAAAGCTGTGAGGCTGTAAACTGTTTGATGTTCGTATTTGTTGACTTACTTGCTAAAGAAACAGAATGGCCAGTAAAAACTAAAAACAGCCACAGACTGGTCAGGGAAAATCTATGCAGGTTGTTGAATTTGTTTCGTTTTCCACCAAAGAATTACGTTACGTAACATTTCGCAACACCTCAATGTGTCGTGAGTCTGTTGGTGACACCCGTCGGGGACCGGTGGAATCCTCTCTACACAATATGGCGTTCTATCTAGAGTTATTCTGTTAATTATTTTTAAAACTTTTCTTCTCAAACCGGCGCTGAGGTTGCGCCGTCCGCCTCTATGGTTTCTGAAACAGCGGCGCCAAGATTCGCTTTCTCAACGGCGTTTGGTTTGTGTTGGTTGCTGTGCCCCCTGTGTGTTTGGTTAATTTGGTAGGTCCCCCTAGAATGCCTCAAAATATCCACTGAACATCAGGGTCACGGTTGGAGGATGGCAGTTTGGGCCGAACGCGGTAACATTTCTGCTCGTCCAATCTGCCAGCAGCTGTAAACATAGAGCTGTTCCTTGGGCGAAGCGACTTCTTGGCAGTGTGTTTGTGTGTTCGTAATAATTATTTAAAATTTTAAAATCAATAAATCTTGATAACCATAAACAGTTTCACGTAACGGTTGCGTATTGCTGCACTGCTACTGTGAAGCAAGGACATTGACGGACATTACGGAATTGCAACCTGCTGTTTGATTGTCTTTTTTTGCCAACATTTCGACAAACCAACGTTGCATAACGATAGCGGACAATGTTTGTAATATTACAGCACCGACTCGGCAATGTAATGCCACAGACGTATATTACAAAATGAGGCATAAATTATCTATAGGAAAGCAATATTTCGATTATGTACAATACTAATGTTATTAATGTTAAACTTTATTCCATCCTGTGTCACGCTTCGCTCACTTTTGTTATTATCAGTATGCTAAGGCTTACATATTCTATTAAGATATAAATGATTCTTCTCCAATGTTATACTTAAACAGCAATTATGTGCAATATAGCGTTTTATAGTATAAGATTTACACAGATGATAAGAACTATGACAGTTTTATGAAATTATGTCGAATTACGAAATATTGAAAACCACAACCCATTCGTTCGTTCTTCTCATAAAATTAACAAAAGAATTCATTTTCCGGCAGCTTCTAACAAGCAAGTCACATGGCAGGGCAGTCCCTTGGTCTCAAACGGATCTACTCATTAGGAGAACTTATTGATGTTGAACTTTGGTCTTGACATGACCTTTTGAAGCGTAACCTGCCTCTCGAAGAACAGGTTAAAACCACGTGTGTTTCATTGAGTTTCTGCACAAAAAAAAACTCATGACCGCACGCGACCGGATGATTTTCTTATGCCGTCGTTTCGATACTAACATCAAATGATGTTGTCACCACAAGCTCACTTCACGATAGGCATCTTTTGGATTCATTTTTCTTGGCCACTGTCGTCTTAATTTGTCTGTCCCACCTGCTTTATTAGTTGTAAGGATGCTGCCATCCTGTCCCTGGTTCTCCGTTTCATTCAGCGTATAGCTTTTTGCCTGAGAACAGCTTGTGACTCACAGGTGCGCCAACACATGATCCGGTGAGCCGGTGGGTTCAACATGCACTCAGGCGTTTCAGATGTAGGTGAGGCAGAAACGCAACGATAAAACAATGAATCCCGATAAAAGGTTGCGTTATGGAGTATTGAATAATAACAGAACATGGTGAATTCAAACGAAATGCGGCTCTTGGTCTTGTTGTTTCACTTACAATTTTAAGGTAAAATAGGCATGACATGGAAAAATATGAATTTGTTTTTATCTACTTTTCATCAATTTTTTTTTGGTATTGTTGTATTTTTTATTGTATTGACAATTTGAACTAATGGAAAACCCCCTGTCAGTGAATATTATTTGTCATTTACATTTCTCAACCGATATTGATTTCTCAACTAACAGAGACGCTTTCATTGAAGCAACTAATTAGACTAATATTTATTTATTGACTCATTTACCTATTTATTTATTTACTTCCTAATCAGAGTCATCGGGCTGCGTAGGCTGGTTGGCAGTTGGTATAGCTTAAAACTAATAGCGCAATTGCTAGGTCTATGCGTTGAGAACCGGACTGTTTTTAACCAAAAATAAAAGATTATAACATTTTAATGCGATTTTCTATTTTATTCAAAGTATGTTCCATCGCTAGCTATACATTTGTCCTATCTCTCTGCTAAATCATGGATTCCCAGACGAAAGAAGTCTTCGTCTTTTGAAGCAAACCAAATAGTCCTCCAATTTCGACTTCCTTGTAGGAAACGAAGTGCTGCTGAGCCAATACGTATCCCATCGATGAAAATGAATGATATTCGGAAGGGGCCAAGTCTGGTGAATACAGCGGGTGATTACAGCTTTGATTGTATCCTGAACCAGTTTTGCTTTGGAGGCGCCAGGTGAACTGTCATTGAGCCGCACCTGGCGCCTCCATGGCGCACCAGAAGACACGGCATTCTGGTCGTATTTCGATCAATGCATGGTTCAAATTGATCATTCTGTAATCTCTGTCTGTCGATACCAGGAGAGAAGTAGGTAATCGGTCTAGGAACTGATAAATATAACCGTAAGCATGATGGAATGAAAGTAACTGGTCGATAATTGCATGCTAAGATTAAATATGTTCGTATGTTATGTTTATGGATATTTTACACCAAATATATTGCAAATCAAAACAAAACTAGTGGAATTGTCTCACACTGTACAGGAATGGCAAATGAAAGTCTATTGTCAAGATTTCATGCATCGATCACTGCGATCGAAGAAACTTTCATTATGCGAACTTCTCGGAAACACCGTAACGAATGTATTCATAGTACGTCACTCCGTTGCGATCGGACGGTGCCGGCAGCTATTTTTGGTTCGGCGAAGGTTTCGGATGCTGCCAGGGGGAAGCAACCACTCGTGTGTCATACCTTACACGCATAACCGCAAACCGTAGACCGAGGTCATCGGCAGAAGGCCCCAAAATGAAGGGAAGTTTGCACGGCAGTTCGACTGGCTGCTCTGTGTCCTGTGTAGCAAAAACGAAACACGGTAATTTTCGCACTACGCGAAGAGTAAGTCTCACACTAATTGTGCTGTACCTTGAAAGTTGGTTATGTATTTGGGTTAGCCAAAATGTTGCAGCTGTATTCTGCTCAGGTCCCTCGCCGAACTCCGAAGCTTTGTTTGCTCTAGCGATCAAACAAACAAAATCGTTCGTTTGTTCGTTTGTTCCGTATTAACCAGTTAAATTAAATTTCTTCATAATGCTTCTCCATTTAATGCTGTCCCCGGCTGACAACATTAGGAAAGAGCATGACCTTCCAAAGATGCTTACAAGCCAACCGGAGCGAGTGACCAGTCAGTTATACATAAAGTAGGGCAAAGACGTATCGCTTGTTTCGAATGTAAATAAACCATTGGAGATGGAGTTCAGTAAACACAGGATCACCAAAAGCGAACGTGTTAACCCATCCGTGGCAAGTGGCAATGGTAAACGTCTACGCCGAGGTTCGTAAATTCCAGCATTCGACTGCTCGAACTGGCACGGGAACGCAAGCAAGAACAACCTGCACTGCGAGGGCGAGTTAATTGGATAAATCTCAGAAGCCAATACTCTCAGGGCTTAGCTGACGGAGATTAGGAAAACCATCGACACCCACAATGATTTACGTTGCCCCGCAGCCACACCCGCACCCGGGTTTCCGAGATTATTCAGACAGGGCCGCGGAAACCATCTGCGGCGCGCGCTCTGGTCCCGGGTACATAGATGGGGCCAAAAAGGTTCGGCGTGTTGGCGGTGCATATGCTACATGTGCAAGACCGCGAAGAGACCGGCATATTTCTGTTATTTCGGATTTTGGTTTTGCATATTTTTAGCGTACGGCGACCACTGACGGCGAACACCGCCGGCGAACACCTTCGGGCCGAGTGAGTGTGGCCGCCCGAAACCGTCAGAACGCTGTCCGGCCCTGATCGGTGGTTCTTAAAAATAGGACTCCCCGAACGCATCATCTAGCCCATTGAGCGTGTTTGACAGCGTCCGGACTACTGCCGTCGGTCCGGTGGCAGTGTGTCGCGCGAATGTGTCGCGAGCGCCGCAAAAGGCCCGTCCCGACTTCGTGGCCGTCGTCGTCGTTAGTGCGCAGAGGGCGCATGTGTCAATCCTGGTGCCCCCCGCGACCGTCGGGCCGTTTGCGGTCGGCGAGTTCACACAGGGTGCTGCGCTGGTGCTGGGACCGGCAAAGACGTTCGATGACGTTTGGTTGCGATCCTCCTGGCCTCTGGCAGAGCAGGCGAAGCCGGATCGTTCAGCCGGATGTTGGCAAGCTTTGTTTTTTCTCTATCCTCCCGCCATCCCGTTTCGGGGGCGTTTGTGGTTTGCGCGCAAGACTGTGTGTGCGAATGGAATGCTCGGCGTGAGCCGCCGTTTGTTTTCGGATTGTAAATTTAATTGCTCCACCAGCGAGCGAGCGAGCGGACGAACAGTGTGAGCGCACTGCCCAGCACGGTAGCCAGCACCCGATCGTGAACCGAACGCGCTAAAAGCGGTCAAGAATGCGATAATTTTAGCTCGCCACTCGCCTGTGTCTCGACTGTATTGTAGTGGCTCTTTTTCACCCCATCTGTACGCATACTGCACACCGAGCACAATGATCTGACCGGTTAAACCTATGCTATGCTTTACAGGATTTTTGAAGCTTATACAGTGAACTATACAGTCCGTTCGTTCTTATCCTCTCTAGTGAACAAACAACGAAACAATGGTTTTTTTTAATTAATTGGTATATTTTTAGTTCCACCAAAAGCTCACAGGATAAATAATACTTGGATTTAAGCTTGGTATATAGTCCAATAACTCCAGCGAAAGCGAAAAGTACCAGGCGTCTCCATCGAAATATCAGCCACCAGGAGCCTCCATTCGGTTCGGATGTCAGCATACTGTGGCGCAATCGGTCGCCCTTCCTTCGGTGATTAGGCTTCAATTATCATCCATCAGCCGGTTCGTCGGTACGCTATGCGTCACAAAAGGATTGATTGATGCCTTTCGTTCGCGAACGCTCCGCCAGTCAAGAGAACTCGAGTCTCTTTCGTTTGAACCGACTCGTTTTTGTTTTATCTATTTCGGTCGAATCTAACCCAAATTCACGCTACCAAGCCAAGGCTTGACAGTACATTCAACGAACTGTCTTGCCGGCTTTGGTTGTGGAATGGTTATTTTCAGCCGAAATCACTTGTATCAGCCTATCGCGGACCATATGAACATTGTCCCAAGCGGCCGCCATTATCACGCGTGATTTGAGGCGCGGTCATCACAATGAGCGAAATTATTGGGTTTCCGAATCAGCAACTTTGCAGATCCGTCGTGAAACGACGTACAAACGCGGCATTAATATCGGCAAATAATGGCGCATCCGGTCGGTGTACGGGTCGCCGGTGTACCGACCACTTGCTCTGCATGACGGTCACCGCAATCCTCGAAGCAATCCTTATCCCAAAATATCTTAAGCCAGTGGCTCTAGTCAATGGGTGACGATCGGAAGCGAGAGCCACCCGAGACGATGGTCCGTCGATCTCCGAAGCCTATCTCGGGTTCGACACGTGTTTACTAATTCCGTTTCTTCTTCCTTCTTGAAGGCATCACAATGGGCAGGCAGGTGTGCATACGTACGCAACCGAACACACACACCGGCACACACCGGCAAACACAGACACGTCCGCGCTGCTTTTGGTAGTGTTTTGTTTAGCGGTTTTGTTTGACTTTATAAATAGCCGATATCACAATTCACTGGTTCTGGTCCCCGCGTGTGTGCGTTGCTGGCCAAGAGAACTCAATCCTTGCAAAATTCCCTGTCATCCGCTTCTCTTTCGGAAGAGTTCCATATTTTTCACGTTCCTCTGGCGATCGCTGTGATCAACTTCACTATTGTCAAGACGAGAAGGAAGGAACCGAAAGATGTTTGGCCGTTCCGGCGTTTAGTAAAATATCTCACCGATGGAAGAAAAGGACCTTAAGCTCCAATATTTTATGCTCCGGCTGGTCCGGAGCCGGGAAAGCACCACCGGAAGCACCATCCATCAGAAGGGATAACGACAACAACAATTCGGCCGTACGTCAGCACACGCTAGGGGAACAACGGTGACTACCCCTCAAGTTGTGTGCTTTCTCCGAAGCCAGCCAGCCAGCCGGCCGGCCGATCAACCACCGTGTGTTGTGTGCCTGCGGAAGCTCCGCGGAGGCTCAATATTCATGATGATCACACCGATCCGATCCGATATCCTTGCGAACCCGTACGCATGCCGTCCCGTTGCCCCGTTTGCATCGGCACCAACTCACCCAGCGGAGGCTGCGCTGAACCGAGATCCAAATATATAGAAAGGTGCTGTGCGCTGGTGTGCGTATCGGCGCGATCGATTAATCGCGGATCGCGCGACAGCAGAGACAGTAGAGAAAATGTGAAGAAAACTCGGCTCGGCTGCGTGCGCATTTGCCAGCCGTACCGGTTCCGACGACAAAAGTGGGCCTCGTGCGCCTTATGTACCCGCGTAACCGGTGCCCTCTGATGGTGCTCGTGAGGGCACCCTTTAATCCCACCGCTACACACGCACACACCCGTGACGCGTAATCTTTCGTGGGGCGCGGGGCTGCGGGCGGGCTGCGTGCGGGACGCGAATCCCAGGCACTCGGGCCACGCGAATGAATTGCGCCGTATAAAAAGCAACTTCCCCCCGAATTCGGCTTAGAACGGCTTTCGAACGCGTAAGTGATAACATCCACCATTTTTTGTTCTCTAACCAGAGCTGCACCGGATACCGAGGACCGAGCGCGGTCGGTCAGAAGGGGGCGTGTGTTTTTTATGGGGAGCGGGACTGTGTGAACCTGAGCGAGCGAATGCGACTGTGTGTGGGTGTGTGTGTGTGTGTATGTAGGAAAGGATCTTTCACCGAAGGGATCCTAGTTCCCGCGGGATATACGGGACCCGGGCCGGGGAAGTTTGTCGAACTCTTGTGCCTGTGCATCATGTCGTGTGTGTCATCATCACCATCGATCCTGATCCTGCGATCGCGAAAAGCCACTGGATTGATTGATTCTGGAGGCTGCTGGGAGCTGGGAGCCAGCGCCTTCGGCCACCAACACTAGAACGTCGGTCGGTACTGGATATCGGGAATACCGAGCGAACTCCGAGAGTAGTGGACTTGAAAAATCTAGAAGTGATTAAAGTGATGTTGAAGGACATTTAAAAAGTGGCGCCGTTAGTGTGCTTTTTGGATACGCAAACTGGTGATTGGAGTCGGCGCAACGCAGGATACACCGATACGGCCGCAAAGTGATAAGGATATGCCTTGCACAGATCCTGAAGTTTCATGGAGCAGGCCTGTACCTTGTCACTGTCATCACAGCAAACCGCACGCCCCCCAAAAAAAATGGAACTCTTATGACCGAATCCGTGTCGGTATTACGTAACCATGGTTCGAGTTAGTGGCAACGGAAGGACGGCCGACTCCCTGCGCTATTTGTTTGCAATTCGGCCAGTGTTTGCAATGGCAGTGTGTGGCAGAAGTATGCTGGCTGGGCAGCGGCACCACACGGCTTATGCTAGCGATCGCATCATCCAGCCGAGTCCGTGGCCGATACCGATTTTCCTGAAGTCGACTTCCTAAAATAGTAGCATAAGCGGGACCGTTCCCGTTTTCCCGCGGGCCACAGGCATGCGCGTTGCGCTCGCCCGTTCCGCCAACTTCTCTCCGGGACCCATCTTCTTCTTCCCGCTCCCGGTCGGTCGGTGGTTGGTTGGGTCGGCGCAGCGCAAACACTTTTTGCGCAGGATCGTGCCCCAGTGGCGCCCCTCTTCGGCGGCGGCGGCGGGTGACCTCGTGCATCACCCATCGCCGGACGGTGGCCCCCTTTGGCTCGGTTACGTAAATAGAACACGCACAGGTCGCACATACCTTTGCTCTTACCTAATCCTTGGGTGTGCGGTGTGCGAGAAAAATCACCCACTGCCTTTTTCGTACGCCCACCACTCGGGCCCAGGCTGGGCCGGGTGCGCGCGCAGGTCTCCGCTTATGGCCGGGCGGCCTACGTCTTCGTCACTGCCGCCCATGATAAGCACATAGGCTGAGTCATAGGCTGCCGACACACACACACAGGCATGTGCCGAGCCGAGCTCCTCGAGTACATAAGGCGACGGCGGTCCCGTTGGCCCGGGGGCTGGGGTCGACCCCGTTCAACTGTTGGTTGGGCAAGATTCGGTCGCTTCACTCAATTCGATCGTGCTCCTTGACGGTGGTGGATCGTTTCCGAGATTATCGGTGTGCCTTCGGAGGTGTAACTGTGTCGACCGACTTTGCCCAGCGAAAGGCGATCCATAGGCTTTGCCGCTGCACTCTTGAAGTTGCAGTGCTTCTCTAGTGCAACCCAGTTTCGGTTCGGACGTTCGGTAGTCGTGTTGTTGACTCTTTTTCGACTCAATCGAGGTGAGCTGAGCGGTATTTTCGGTATCCAGATTCAAGGCAGGCAGGCAGTGATCGTCGGGTTGTGCATAGGGGCGCCACCTTCCAGTCAAGTGTGAACTTTATTAGAGGCACTCTTGTGCGCGGCAGGCAACAGGTGTTCACAACAGGTCACAAGTTATCAACCGATCGGACGATCTGCGCGGTTATTGGCGAGTCCGAATTCCAATTTTCGAACGTCGCATTTCCGTAGCTCTCGTACGTGCAAGGACGTGTGATTGATCGGCGGCTCGGAATGCGGCAACAGTTGCTGGCTGTTTCTGGGGGGGCCTAAAAATAATCAATCGGCCACACAGGCCACGCTTGCACCATCCGTCGAAATTCGATCGCCCTTTTTCCATAGTCGAATCGGCTTAGCCCCCGAGAGAGATGCTGCACCGGTGAGCTAGTGTGCGCTGAGTGTGAACTAGAATTGGCAAAGTGTTAAAAATATCATCACTTCACCACAGACACAGTGTGCCGTGAGAGGAATTTTCTCCTCACTCGCCTGAGTCACCCGGGCCCCGCGTCGTCCCGCCATCCCCGCCAGACGACGTCAGACTTGGGCGAAAGATTAGGCGTGAAAAAATATGGCGCCCACTGAGCGAGCGGACAGGAGAGCTTAGCTTAGCTTCTGGGTTGTGTGCGAATGTAAATGTCGGATTGAAATATTTCACAAGCATTCGACTGGCTCAGCTTCGCTCTTGTGCAACCGCCCCCCGTACGCGTAACGTGTGTGCGCCTTCTTGGACCAGACCGAGAGCGAGGAGCGTTCGCACGCGCGGCTCGTGTGCTATAAATATAGAACATTCGAAGTGCTTCACGCATCTTGGCCGTCCGTATCTTGCATAACACCGCGGAACCGTGCACGATGGTCCGTTGTTTCACTCAAGCTGCCTCTCGTTCAAAAGGGTGGTTTCTTGTTGGTGGAAACTTTGATTTTTTTTGATCTTGGTTCGCCTTGGCCAACAGGTGGGGTGGGATCGTAAGTCATCGAACAAGAATGTGATGAGGACACACACACACACGCACGCATGACATCGCAACCAGTGGTTTTGCTAGGGTACCTTCCCGGTTGACTCCGGCGCTCTTGAATGTTGGATGTACTGTCCGCCTAGGAGTACAGTCCAACGGAAGAGGGCCGGAAGGGCTCAACTGGAGGAGGACCCGGCAAAGCCGCTGGTTTTGCGTTACGTTTGTCAAACCGCGCGCTCCGGGGGAAGGGAGGGCTCCGTTCTGCAGTTCTGAACCGCCAAGTTCCGTAACATATACTAGTGTACCAGCTCTTACGTTTCTTTTCTCTCTCTCTCTCTGTTTGCAGGACGACAAGCAAGGGCTGATCCAAAATTGTGCCAAAACCAAATTAACGTGTCTCTCTTAGCCCGCGTCTCATTTCGAAAAAACTAATCCAACATGCCGAAGCCACCAGTTCAGGTCGGAGACGATCCCGATCCAACCGAGTTCCTCTTCATTTCGCTTGAACAGAAGCGTATCGATCAGAGCAAGCCGTACGATGCCAAGAAGGCTTGCTGGGTTCCTTGCGAGAAGGAGGGCTACGTGCAGGGTGAAATCAAGGCCACCAAGGGTGAATTGGTTACCGTTGGCCTTCCCGGTGGTGAGGTAATACATTCGCGCGGACCGCACGCAGGCCCCCGAGCCGATCGTACAGCCCTGGGTACAGCACCCTGTGACATCGGAGCACAAGCACACTAGAGCATCGAGAAAAGCATAACCCATTCCCAAAAGCCCAAAAGATGGTTCCCCCGCACCGCGGTATTGTCTGGGTCGTAGAATCGGTCGGCCCTACGCGATGACACATCGGTGAGGCCATCGTGTTCTGTTCGCGATCGCGGTCAATATCGCGCTGTTGGGGCACCGTTTTTTGCGGGCCTATCAATCATCATACTTCATTCTACTTTTACATTTTCTACCACTTACTCGTTTCCATCACATTCCACCACTGACCCGCATTGCGCGATGCGCATTCACTCGAACGAACGAAACACACAAATTGCACAAACCAAATCCCCCCGACAACGATCGATGGGCCACCTGGACACGCACCCTACACGCTCGTCATGGAGCAGGAGAAAAACTTCAAAAAGGATCTGCTGTCACAAGTGAATCCGCCCAAGTTTGAAAAAGTCGAAGATATGGCCGATCTGACCTATCTCAACGAAGCCGCCGTGCTACACAATTTACGCCAACGATACTACGCCCGGATGATCTACGTAAGTGCACAAGCGCAGGGAACTAATTACGGTTCGTTCGTCTCTTCCTGTTTCTTCTGGGTTCCGTCCTATTCGTCGCGCGGGCTCTCATCGTCCCTTTTTGCGTTTCGCGGTGCGGTCCATTTTGACCCTGTGCCGTTTGACCCGACATACCCTATGTTTGCGTGTTACGCATACGCATGGGAAATGAGTACAGACCAAGGACTACAAGAAGGACTTGGTTGGTCAGGTCAACCCGCCGAAATACGAGAAATGCGAGGATATGTCCAACTTGACGTATCTTAACGATGCCTCTGTACTCCATAACTTGAGACAGAGATACTACGCTAAGCTTATCTACGTAAGTATTGCTACCGCATGGCTATGGAGCATAGCTGTAACCTAATCACTCATTCCTCAACCCTCCTACTGATAATCCCTCATTTAACGGTTTCCTTTTGAGCTTCCATCACCCGATTCCCACACCCATCCTCAAGAATAATCAAGAATCCACTAAAACACTCACTCCACGTTACACCCATCCACTCCCGAGAGGTCCATTTGCCTGTTGACTGTTCCTTCCACTTCCCCACCGACACACATTCCCGAAAGCTTTTGGCGCGAACAAAAATGTCTCACAAACGACAGCCGCAAAAGCAACGCACCAAGAGTTCACGGCACGGAAGTTAAGCCCGCTACGAGTAAACGGGACACGACCAAGTCCACAGTCACAACCACAACCTTACCACCATCAGTTTCGTCCCCCTTACGGTGGATCTTCCTACTAGACTGGTTGCGGTTATCTACAGTAGAACAGGATCTACCAGAAACCGAACGTACCCGTTACCATGTTATCATGAACTGAATTTTTCCGCATAAATCCATGAAAAAAGCAAAATCCCATGAACTGTACTGATAGTTTCACATGTTTTCCACCTCCTACTTGACCTCAACGAACGTAGACCTACTCGGGCTTGTTCTGCATTGTCATCAACCCTTACAAGCGTTACCCGCTGTATACCAACCGTTGCGCCAAGATGTACCGTGGCAAGCGCCGTAATGAAGTGCCGCCCCATCTGTTCTCCGTTTCTGATGGTGCCTACGTTAACATGCTGACCAACCACGAGAACCAGTCTATGCTGATTACCGGTGAATCTGGTGCCGGAAAGACTGAGAACACGAAGAAGGTCATTGCGTACTTCGCCACCATTGGCGCTTCGGGCAAGAAGGACGAGTCGGCCGAGAAGAAGGGCTCCCTGGAAGATCAGGTTGTCCAGACTAAC
>NC_069145.1:53653343-53658343 GCF_943734635.1 Anopheles cruzii
CCTGCGCTGTTGGCATGGTGTAGCATGACTTTCTCCCGACCCCCGCCAAAGGTTGATCCATGTGGATATGTGTGAGGATGATGTTTGTATTTGGCTGATAAGGAATAGAAATGTTTCGTGTTTTGGAGCTGACGAATGGTGTTTATCCCCCCGGCATGGAAGATACTCTTTCAGTTTCACCACCTTCATTAGACCTGGATAATGATCACCATTTGAGTGCACACCCCGTGTAGAAGAATGTGTTCATCCCGTTCATCGGTATGGTATAGTTCCGTCGTCCAATCACTGCCCCCCCACGTCAATCACGAGAATGTTCCATATTTGTACTAAACCGAATGATGTTGTTGACGAAAGTTGACATCCCCCCACGAACACACCATTCCACCAAAAACCGAAACGAACACAGACAATCGTTCGTCTGGTGCACCGTGATTTTACCCGTGAATGTTTACCAACCCCCCAAAAACCCTCCCGCCCCGTAGTTCAACGGTTTCGAGCAGCTCTGTATTAACTTCACCAATGAGAAGCTGCAGCAGTTCTTCAACCACCACATGTTCGTGCTGGAGCAGGAAGAATACAAGAAGGAGGGTATTAACTGGGCCTTCATCGATTTCGGTATGGACTTGCTGGCCTGTATCGATCTGATTGAAAAGGTACAGCGGCGCGAGAACGGAGAGCGCTATTTACTGCTTCTCAACCGAACGCTTCAACGCTGCCAGCGACGTTTTTCGACGAGTTCCAACTTTTATGCCTTTATCACCCCCCAAGAGATCAATGGGAGGATCTCCTCAGGTTGAATATCTGTTTGAAAAACAGACCCCTGATGCCGTTACGGGAACCCCAAATCCGGTCTTTATCCTGTGTCACGGTGGCGAAAATATGGAATTTTCCGGCCACCGATAGGTTTCCCCTAACAAACTTCCAACCGAGAATCGACAGCAATCTTCCAAGTATCGAAACGATTCCACACTGTCGCTAACCACAAACCATTCCCGGTTCGTTCCGTTTATTTTCATTCATTCCATAACCGTGTGTGTGTCTGTAACCTGTAAACGCGCGTAATGTGACGAATGCGCAGTTTAACGGTTTCGAGCAGCTCTGTATTAACTTCACCAACGAGAAGCTGCAGCAGTTCTTCAACCACCACATGTTCGTGCTGGAGCAGGAAGAGTACCAGCGGGAGGGCATCGAGTGGACGTTCATCGATTTCGGCATGGATCTGCAGCAGTGTATTGAACTGATCGAGAAGGTAGAGCTAATTCGGGACGAAACTCTGCCGTGCTCTCGTGCCATCGCTGCTACTGCTCGTTGCTGCTGCTGGACCCCTGCTGCTAGGGGTCACCGCGTGGATGTTGTGCCGTGTGTGTCTGTGCCCTTGCACCTCGTCATTAACTACCAACCATCACCAACTGTTATCGCTCCGTTACACAGGCATCCAGGACGGGCCGTGTATCGCATCCCACCGCTGTCACCAGCCACATACGTTGCGGATCGGAAACCGAAGCTCGAACCTTCGATCACGATCACGGCGACCCATTTACTGAACCCATTTTCTTTTCTTTCTCTCTCCCACACACTGCTCGTTTGATCGTAAACTACCATTAACATGTTACCGTTCCGCCACTCTGTGCGCGTGTCTCTGCTCTTCCCTCCCGTGCGACGCAATCGAGCACAGAACAACGGTTTCAATCAGCTCTGTATCAATTTCACCAACGAACGGCTTCAGCAATTTTTCAATCACTACATGTTCATCCTCGAGCAAGAAGAGTACGAGCGCGAGGGCATACAGTGGACGTTTATCGATTTCGGGCTCGATCTGCAGCCTACGATCGATTTGATCGAGAAGGTAGTACGGAAGTGGTAATCATGCCTCTATCGCCTAGAATCTCCGCAGTGCCACCGTGCCAGGCTGGCTGGCTGGGTTCGGAACCGCGCACTTCGTTTTGACCTTTTTGACTAGTAGTAGCCGCGATTCGCGTGGCCGTTGTGCCACCCCAAGGCCAATAGTAAGCTTCCAAACGTAGACTGTAAAAGTTCGAAACCGTTTTTGTGTTTTGCCGTAGCCACACGCTGAGGGGAGAACAGAGAACGGAACCATCTCGACGTGTCCGCACGTCATATTTTCCCATTTTTATCACCTTTTTATTCATCTCCTCCCCGATTTGATTTTGATTTCACACTTTTTCACCATCCCAACGCTCTGTTTGTGTGTATTTTGCCGTTTTTGTTCTGCGTTTTGCTTTTCGCTCTCTGAGCTCACTTGGTCCGCAGGCCCAAGGAACCAATCGACGGCGTAGCCGATCCGCGCCCGATGAACGCAGAAGCGGAACAAGCACAATTTGTTGTAGTGTACGCTTTGTAGTGGAAATCTAAAACGCGACTAACGCGGTAGTTTTTACGTGAGAGTGCCTGATTACTGACTGACGAAAATGAAGCTAACCGCAAGCGTTTTGCGTCGCATGCCAAACGGCTAAAGACCGTCGGAAGGAAGATTAACCCCGTCGGTGGCTAATTGAAACTTTTCTCTCCCCCCGACAACGCCAACAGCCCATGGGTATCCTGTCGATTCTTGAGGAAGAGTCTATGTTCCCGAAGGCCACCGATCAGACGTTTGCCGAGAAGCTGATGACCAACCATCTGGGCAAGTCCGCTCCGTTCCAGAAGCCGCGCCCGCCGAAGCCGGGTTGCCAGGCCGGCCACTTCGCCATCGGTCACTACGCCGGTGTTGTGTCGTACAACATCACGGGCTGGCTTGAGAAGAACAAGGATCCGCTGAACGACACGGTCGTCGATCAGTTTAAGAAGGGCTCGAACGCCCTGGTGGTGGAGATCTTCGCCGATCATCCGGGCCAGTCGGCCGACCCAGCCGCCGCCAAGGGTGGCCGTGGCAAGAAGGGTGCCGGTTTCGCCACCGTCTCGTCCTCGTACAAGGAGCAGCTGAACAACCTGATGACCACGCTGAAGTCTACCCAGCCTCACTTCGTCCGTTGTATCATTCCCAACGAAATGAAGACGGCCGGTGTCGTTGATGCCCACTTGGTCATGCACCAGCTGACCTGTAACGGTGTGCTTGAAGGTATCCGTATTTGCCGTAAGGGTTTCCCCAACCGGATGATGTACACTGACTTCAAGCTGCGGTAAGTATTCGCGACAACTCTAGGACAGTTCTCTAGGTGTTCTCTCTTTTTTCCGCTGTGCGACCACGTGTCTTGGGTCTTGGGGGCCAACCGTTTCCAGCCACAGGCTTTCGGGCGGACAAGACAAGGTTTTCGGAACGCCTCTACTTACCGGTCCTTTTTCTATTTCTTTACCCCCTGTGTGTTGCCACCCCCCCCTCGAACCGACAACAGTTACCTGATCTTGGCCCCAGCTGCCATGCAGGCTGAGACCGAAGGCAAGAAGGCTGCCGAGAAGTGTTTCGAGGCCATCGGTCTGGACCCTGACTCCTACCGTATCGGTCACACCAAGGCAGGCATCGTTTCTTTTTCTTCTCTGTTCTATCCATCTCTCTCTGTGTGTGTCTTCCACAACTGCCCGGCCACATATGTTTTGTCCGTCCGTCCGTGACATCCTTAGCCGACATGAGGAATAATGATCGGTGCTCCACACTTTCGTACTTCATTGTCCGTCCTTCCGTCGTTTGTCATTCCGGATGCAATCTTCATCCATGTGCATCCTCCGTACCTCTCACCTGTGCCGTGGCTCCAAACTTCCACTGACAGTGTTCTTCTTCCAGGACTTGCGGGACCTCTGTCGCCATTGTTCATCTGTGATGTCCACCCCCCCCGCCCCAAAACCATGTACTCATTGTGTTTTCTGTGTCACTTTCTTTATTTTCGATCCAACTGTATGTGTTCCATTCGTCACCACCTGCACCACACACTGTACGCGATCGGCACACTGATCGAAAACCGATACGTGATCAACTGCCCCGAACCACACCCAATCTAATCCAACGAACAGTTACATGATCCTTAACCCCAAGGGAGTCGAGGGCGAGAAAGACGAGAAAAAGTGCGCCCAGATCGTCATGGATGCTGTTGGTCTCGACACTGAGTTGTACCGTCTCGGCAACACCAAGGCATGATCCCGGTTACTCTATACCGCCTCTTTACCATTACGCTCCTATTACTTGCCCTACTTCATCGTTGTGTTTTTGGGTATTGTTTTCTTCCGCCCCCGCCCTCCCCACACACAAGCCTAAGATCTGCTGAACCGGAACAGGCATTTTCCCAACACAGCATCACTCCATTTGTCCGCCTTCTGCCCGTGTATCTGCCCGTTGCCGAACCGACCATGAACGATCGTGGTTCCGGGGCAGATCCTGGGTTACTAGCACCAAGCCCCCCGATCCCCCGTCTGGTCTGATGGGATCTCTATGCCCCGCTTCTCTCTCTCTCTCTCTCTTTCACTCTATCTCTCTCCCAAGGCAGAAGTATACACATCTGCTCTCAGCACAAGTTTCAAACCTGGTTTTCGGTGTTCGCCACACAGTAACCCACCACCACCCAGCGGGTGACAAAAACTTTGCCCTAATCACAGCCAAACGGATTGGTATCTGTTCTTTCTTCCTGTTCGGTTTGACGCACGTCGCTGCTACTACGCTGCTGCACACGATGGTCTCGAATCGAATTACGGTGTCGACAAAACGAACCTATTCGAACCGCCCGCAAACCAATCAAAACAATAAAACTACGAAAAAACTAGCTACAAAATCCTGAATCCCAAGGCAGTCGAGGGTTTGGACGTTGAAAAGGAAGGACGCAAAATTGCGCAGATAATCATCGATTCCGTTGGGCTGACTGAGGATCAGTACCGTCTGGGAAATACCAAGGCATGACCACCCTCTCTCTTTGTTCCGTACTTGGTTTTACAAATTTTTTAATCGTAGTACAGAAATTGGCACTAGATTTCATTGTGAATACATCGGTAGTGGCCTCTAGGGCCGGCCTGTCGTAGTTCTCTAGAGTAGAACCGAATTCTGCTGGGATTCTGCGGTT